>NC_041218.1:35286988-35290205 GCF_002837175.3 Physeter macrocephalus
TACCAAATTCATTGATTAGCTCTAGTAGTTTTCTGGTAGAATCTTTAGGATTCTCAGTGTATTGTATCATGTCATCTGCAAACAGTGACAGCTTTACTTCTTCTTTTCCAATTTGGATTCCTTTTATTTCTTTTTCTTCTCTGATTGCTGAGGCTAAACCTTCGAAAACTATGTTGAATAATAGTGGTGAGAGTGGACAACCTTGTATTATTCCTGATCTTAGTGGAAATGGTTTCAGTTTTTCACCATTGAGAACGATGTTGGCTGTGGGTTTGTCATATACAGCCTTTATTAGGTTGAGGTAATTTCCCTCTGTATCTACCTTCTGGAGAGTTTTTATCATCAATGGATGTTGAATTTTGTCAAAAGCTTTTTCGTGCATCTCTTGAGATGATCATATGGTGTTTCTCCTTGAGTTTGTTAATATGGTGTATCACATTGATTGATTTGCATATATTGAAGAATCCTTGCATCCCTGGGATAAACCCCACTTGATCATGGTGTATGATCTTTTTAATGTGCTGCTGGATTCTGTTTGCTAGTATTTTGTTGAGGATTTTTGGTATCTATGTTCATCAGAGATATTGGCTTGTAGTCTTTTTTGGTAACATCTTTGTCTGGTTTTGGTATCCGGGTGATGGTAGCCTCATAGAGTGAGTTTGGGAGTGTTCCTCCTTCTGCTATATTTTGGAAGAGTTTGAGAAGGGTAGGTGTTAGCTCTTCTCTAAATGTTTGATAGAATTCACCTGTGAATCCATCTGGTCCTGGGCTTTTGTTTGTTGGAAGTTTTTTAAATCACAGTTTCAATTTCAGTGCTTGTGATTGCTCTGTTTATGGTTTCTGTTTCTTCCTGGTTCAGTCTTGGAAGGTTGTGCTTTCCTAAGAATGTGTTCATTTCTTCCAGGTTGTCCATTGTATTGGCATATAGTTGCTTGTAGTAATCTCTCATGATCCTTTGTGTTTCTGCATTGTCACTTTTTACTTCCCCTTTTTCATTTCTAATTCTGTTGATTTGAGTCTTCTCCCTTTTTTTCTTGATGAGTCCGGCTAATGGTTTATCAGTTTTGTTTATCTTCTCAAAGAACCATCTTTTAGTTCTGTTGATCTTTGCTATTGTTTCCTTCATTTCTTATTCATTTATTTCTGATCTGATCTTTATGATGTCTTTCCTTCTGCTAACTCAGGAATCACAGTTTCAATTTCAGTGCTTGTGATTGCTCTGTTTATGGTTTCTGTTTCTTCCTGGTTCAGTCTTGGAAGGTTGTGCTTTCCTAAGAATGTGTTCATTTCTTCCAGGTTGTCCATTGTATTGGCATATAGTTGCTTGTAGTAATCTCTCATGATCCTTTGTGTTTCTGCATTGTCACTTTTTACTTCTCCTTTTTCATTTCTAATTCTGTTGATTTGAGTCTTCTCCCTTTTTTTCTTGATGAGTCCGGCTAATGGTTTATCAGTTTTGTTTATCTTCTCAAAGAACCATCTTTTAGTTCTGTTGATCTTTGCTATTGTTTCCTTCATTTCTTATTCATTTATTTCTGATCTGATCTTTATGATGTCTTTCCTTCTGCTAACTCAGGGGTTTTTTGTTCTTCTTTCTCTAATTGCTTTAGGTGGAAGTTTAGGTTTTTTATTTGAGATGTTTCTTGTTTCTTGAGATAGGATTGTATTGCTCTCAACTTTCCACTTAGAACTGCTTTTGCTGCATCCCATAGGATTTGGGTCATCGTGTTTTCATTGTCATTTGTTTCTAGATATTTTTTGATTTCCTCTTTGATTTCTTCAGTGATCTCTTGGTTATTTAGTACAATATTGTTTAGCCTCCATGTGTTTGTATTTTTTACAGGTTTTTTCCTGTAATTGATGTCTAGTCTCATAGCATTGTAGTCAGAAATGATACTTGATACGATTTCAATTTTCTTAAATTTACCAAGGCTTGATTTGTGACCCAAGATATGATCTAACCTGGAGAATGTTCCACGAGCACTTGAGAAGAAAGTGTATTCTGTTGTTTTTGGGTGGAATGTCCTATAAATATCAATTGAGTCCATCTTTTTTAATGTGTCATTTAAAGCTTGTGTTTCCTTATTTATTTTCATTTTGGGTGATGTGTCCATTGGTGAAAGTGGGGTGTTAAATTCCCATATTATTATTGAGTTGATTTCCACTTTTATGGCTGTTAGCATTTGCCTTATGTACTGAGGTGGTCCTATGTTTAGTACATGAATATTTACAATTGTTATATCTTCTTCTTGGATTGATCCCTTGATCATTATGTAGTGTCCTTCTTTGTCTCTTGTAATAGTCTATTTTGTCTGGTATGAGAATTGCTGTTCCAGCTTTCTTTTGATTTCCATTTGCATGGAATTTCTTTTTCCATCCACTCACTTTCAGTCTGTATGTGTCCCTAGGTCTGAAGTGGGTCTTTTGTAGACAGCATATTTAGGGTCTTGTTTTTGTATCCATTCAGACAGTCTATGTCTTTTGGTTAGAGCATTTAATCCATTTACATTTAAGGTAATTATCTATATATATGTTCCTATTACCATTTTCTTAATTGTTTTGGGTTTTTTATTGTATGTCTTTTCCTTCTCTTGTGTTTCCTGCCTAGAGAAGTTCCTTTAGCATTTGTTGTAAAGCTGGTTTGGTGGTGCTGAATTCTCTTAGATTTTGCTTGTCTGTAAAAGTTTTAATTTCTCAGTCGAGTCTGAATGAGATCCTTGCTAAGTAGAGTAATCTTAGTTGTAGGTTTTTCCCTTTCATCACTTTAAATATGTCCTGCCACTCCCTTCTGGCTTACAGAGTTTCTGCCAAAAGATCAGCTGTTAACCTTATTGGGATTCCATTGTATGTTATTTGTTGCTTTTCCCTTCCTGCTGCTTTTAATAGTTTTCTTTGTATTTAATTTTTGATAGTTTGATTAATATGTGTCTTGACGTTTTCTCTTTGGTTTTATCCTGTATGGGACTCTCTGTTCTTCCTGGAATTGATTGACTATTTCCTTTCCCATATTAAGGAAATTTTCAACTATAATCTCTTCAAATATTTTCTCAGTCCCTTTCTTCTTCTCTCCTTCTTCTGGGACCCCTATAATTCGAAATTTAATGTTGTTCCAGAGGTCTATGTACTGTCCTCAATTCTTTTCATTCTTTTTTCTTTATTCTGCTCTGCAGCAGTTATTTCCACTATTTTATCTTCCAGGTCACTTATCCATTCTTTT
>NC_041218.1:35298292-35318968 GCF_002837175.3 Physeter macrocephalus
AGGAAATTTTCAACTATAATCTCTTCAAATATTTTCTCAGTCCCTTTCTTCTTCTCTCCTTCTTCTGGGACCCCTATAATTCGAAATTTAATGTTGTTCCAGAGGTCTATGTACTGTCCTCAATTCTTTTCATTCTTTTTTCTTTATTCTGCTCTGCAGCAGTTATTTCCACTATTTTATCTTCCAGGTCACTTATCCATTCTTTTGCCTCAGTTATTCTGCTATTGATTCCTTCTAGAGAATTTTTAATTTCATTTATTGTGTTGTTCATCATTGTTTGTTTGCCCTTTAGTTCTTCTAGGTCCTTGTTAAATGTTTCTTGTATTTTCTCCATTGTATTTGCAAGATTTTGGATCATCTTTACTATCATTACTCTGAATTTTTTTCAGGTAGACTGCTTATTTCCTCTTCATTTGTTTGATCTGGTGAGTTTTTGTCTTCCTCCTTCATCTGCTGCATATTTCTCTGTCTTCCCTTTTGCTTAACTTACTGTGTTTGGGATCTCCTTTTTGCTGGTGCACGTTCGTAGTTCCCATTGTTTTTTGTGTCTGCCCCCAGTGGGTAAGGTTGGTTCAGTGCCTTGTGTAGGATTCCTGGTGGAGGAGACTGGTGCTTGTGTTCTGGTGGGTGAGGCTGGATCTTTTCTTTCTGGTGGGCAGGACTGTGTCCAGTGGTGTGTTTTGGGGTGTCTGTGAACTTAGTATGATTTTAGGCAGCCTCTGTGCTAACACGTGAGGTTGTGTGTCTGTCTTGCCAGTTGTTTGGCAGGGGGTGTCCAGCAGTGGAGCTTGAGTAGAGCTGGGTCTTAGCGTTGAGACGCAGATCACTGCGAGAGCTTTCGCTGATTGTTATTACGTGGTGGCAGGGGGTCTCCTTTCATCCAATGTCCTCAACTCGGCTCTCCCACCTCACAGGCTCAGGCCTGAAACCCACCTGGAGCACCAAGACCTGTTGACAACTGTGGTAAAAATCTGACTGGTATCTTGGATTTTTCTTTGCTGGGCTATTTATCCCCCGGCTGCTCATGGCTGTGAGAACACGCTAATGGCACCCATTGGTTCCTGCATCACTGCTGCCCGGTGCCCCCAGGAACCCCTCAGACGAGAGATGTGGTCCCCGGGGACAAGGCAGTCTCTGCTCCCTCAACGCCTGGGCTGTCTCGAGGGGTGCTCTCTTAAAAAGTTTTTTAAACGTAAAAATAATTATTTCCCTTTTAAAAAATTTCATCTTAGATATCTTAGTCAAAAAATGTGCCAAAAAATGCAGGGCTATTTACTTAAAGGCAAATTGAGATATAGCATTAGTTTCTGAACTCTGAAAAAGGACTCTAACATCTGGGTTTTGGAATGATTGCCATTTATGAAGAGGAATTTTATCCTGATAGAGAATGTAGAATGACATTTGGGAATTTTATAAAGTGGGAGAGGAAGGATAAGAGTTGGCTGCTTAGTCAAAGTATTTTAAGGAGCATTTTGTGTATTTGCCTCAAATTTCGTATTCTTAAATGAAAGTTACTTAGATATTATTGTGGCCTATAATTTAATAAGGTAACTAAAATAGGGCAAGAGATAGGCATTTTGAAGTCAGACAGACTCAAGCCCAAATTTGGGCTTTATAAGATCTGTATAACCCTGGTGAGTCCCTCTACCTCTCTGGGCCTCAGTTTTCTTGTTTGTAAAATGGGAACAAGAATACATTTCATAGCATTGGGACATACTTTTAAATGAGATAATGTGTGAAAGCCCTTGTCATAGGACTTGGCACAGAGTAAGCACTTAATGGTAGTTATTATTTTGTTAGTGTTGCATAGCAGTGAATTTATATTTTAAAAAGCTGGTTTGATATTCAGCATGCTTAATCTGAAATCTAAAAGTTTTAAAAATGCATTTTTTACTTTTGTCAAAGTAATGCATGCACATTGTTTAAAAATTCCAATAGGCCTATGAAACTTAAACTGAGAATAGCAGTCTCTTCCTTTCCCAGATCTGGTTTGCCAGAGAGAACCACTTTTAACACTTTTATTTGTCTCTTCTGGATCTTACCTATTTCTAAATAACTTAGGTACAATTCCACTTTCTGATGATTAATTAGGATTTTCACTCTGTTACTTTCCCAATTTTGTTAAATCACAATTATTTGTTAAATCCATGTTTAGTGATTTCACTATTATAAGCACATGAACATATTCTTCAGTACTGAATAGAGTATTTTGATTACATTTCGTTTTGTTGTTTTCCTGGAGTAAATAATTGCTTTTTAAAATTTCTTTAGCACTAGGGCGTTGGGCTGTCTTGTCTGCATCTTGACTGGACCAGGAGCTGTTACAACCCTAGCAGTTGCAATCTTCCTTGTTAACCATGAGAACATACTTAGGTCTTGAGCAAACCATAGTCTTTTGCGGCTTTTTTATGTAGTTTTTTTTTTAATGCTTTCTGTACATAAAAAATAATTTTGGCACTTCATTATTTTTTAATTGAAGTATAGTTGATTTATATTCTTTCAGGTGTACAGCAAAGTGATTCAGTTATATATTTTTTTCATAAATAATTGCTTTTTTAATATTGAAATTTGCTTAGTAGTTCTTGAATCTCCTTTAGAGCTCAAACTATGCTGTAAAATACCTCTCAATACAGTGTTCTGCTTGGTCACATTTTTTTCATGTAATTTGTTAGTTTTCCTGAAGCTCCCAACCTTCTAACCCTATATAGACTGTTCTCTAGAACCATTATGTAGCCATCACTCTTAAACGTCTTTTATGGTCATCTTGGAAGCACCCTTCACTTCTCTCCTGTATTGGTTGCCTTGTTTCTGGGATTCTATATCCATGTGTAATTTGGATTACTTCTTCCTTTTGTGGAAAACATTCTCTAGTAGGTTCCTGAGAAAAGGATCATGAGAAGTGCATTTTTGTTCTGAGATTTGCATGTCTGAAATGCCTTTTTTCAGGTATCACATTTAATTGATAGTTTATCTAGGTATAGAATTACAGATTGAAAGTAATTTTCATGTAACATTTTGAAGACATTGTTCCATGGCTTTCTAGTTTCCAAAGACGCTGTTGAGAAGTCTTGTTATTCTCATTCTCTTCTATTTAAAAATGAGAAATTTAGTTTTTATTCTACCTATGCTTTGAAACTAAATTCTGATGATGCCATTTTGGCATCTGTGTGATCTTAGTTATTTAAATCCTCTATGCCTTAATTTTCAGGTCTGTGAATTGACGATAGTAACAGTACCTACCGTGTAAAATTGTTCTCTGGATCAAATCAGTTAATATATGTAAAACACTTATAATAGAGTCTGACAAATATCAAATGGTCTGTGGGTATTTGCTCTCATCTTCTTCATTATCATCATCATTCCAGTAGGAATCTATTAATATTTAAGGAATTTGAAGCAGGAATGTGTCATAAAGAGACAATCACCCTGGCTTCTGGGTAGTGGCTGGTTTAGAAAGTGAGCAAGACATAAAGTATAGACACAAGTTAGAGGTGACTACTTCTAAATGGACCCTCTGTATGTGAGTGTTGTGAATCAGAAGTGAAGGCTAAGTTTGGGTGGTACAGGGGCAGTAAACAAAATGAATTTAAAATATCATTTCCTATTCTCTCAGTGGAAAACCTTAACCACCCAACAGGCAGACTAAGAGCATTTTCACGGCTCTGGAGAAGCTGCGGCACAGCAATTTGAACAAACAGAAATACTTTATTATGTGGTACTTCCACAAAAAAAGCATTACAAGTCGATATGGGGGAAATTGGAACTTTATCCTGCTTTCTCACATGCATTTAACAGTTTAACTTATTTTAATTGCAAAAGGGAAAGTGGGAACAGAAGTCTCCATAATGGTTTCTACTGCTTTGGCCATTGAAGGTTTTAATTCAGACCTGGCTCTGAAGGCATTATGTGCTCCCTGAAGAACAGAAATAGACTCCACCACACCTTTGCTCGTTTAAAGAACATCACAGCCATGGCTGTGCATGTAATCTTCGTGAATCACGGGGAAGAAAAGTATTAGCTAAGAATTCTAATCATTGATTGCCCACATATAGTTCATTTTTCTCTCTTCGTTAATTAAAAACTCACTTTTACCATATAGGCAACAGTGGCCATGTCAAGATTGAATCATATTATCTCTGACGGAACAATTAAGCTTTCATCAAAGAATCATTTTTGAGAAGAGAACATGTTTAAAGAAATTTAAAAATAAATATAATAGTCAGATAACGTAGGAAAAGAGTTTGAATTTGGCTATCAAACTTATTTCTAAGAAAAAAATAATTTTTTTGATTTTCTGTTCCCACAATGTTCTAAAATGTGACTACTAGCAACTTGTCCCCTCTGTTCTTTCTTCATTCACAAAATATACCTGTGTGGCTGCTGCTCTGAGTGATATTGAGCCAAGTTTACACATCCATTGTATTTTTATGCCATCCAATTTAAATTATTTTTATGATGCAGAGTCTAGGAAGGAAGGGGTACCTCACAGCCTGGAACATCTGGCAGTGTAGTAGGTGTCAATAGAATAATCAGTTGCTCCCGTGGTTAATTCTTGCCCTGTCCTCTCACAGAAAGTGGGGGCATAAAGAACGTGATACTTAATTCGCAGCCAGAAGAAAGGCCATTTAATTGGATTAGCTGGCAACTCCCTTTCATCTGTCTCTTCTTTTCCCCACCTCTTAATAAGCCCTCCCCCCGACACACATCAGAAGTGACAGGGTTTGTCAGTTATGCTGAAAACAGAAGCTAATTTTTAGACAAACCTGTTGGTTTCACTGAAGAGGACCAGGACCTCACACTGCTTCGGTCCTTGGGAATAAAGCATCCACCAAGAGGCTAAAGCAAAGAAAATGCATCTCACTTGACCACCTCACCCTTAGGTGGTCCCTTCACCACTTGCTACCCGCTGCTTCCACCTGGACATTGGAGGGTCAGGTAATGCAGCGTTTTTCGCCAGTATAAGTGTTCAAATCGTCCTTCTGGAAGGTCAGGGCTAGATGGCAGTGAGGTACTCCCTGACTCTCCTGTGCAGTCAAATTCAAATTTTACTTGGCTCAGCATCTGCAAGTTGTAACTCTAGGCTTCTATTTACATGGTATCGTTATGAAAATCAGCATGCAATACTCCCAAGCGAATCATCGTTTTAAATCAATGATAATTGAAAATGGACTTCATTTCTCACTGAGATGGTTGCTCTAGTCTAGTACCTTATTACACGACTAGAAATGTTTGCGCCAGAGAGGTATTATCTAGTGGAAAAATTCAAAACTCATAATCAAGAAATTTGGCTTCCATTCCTTCTCCAGGTAGCAAAGATGACGACCATATCAAACATTACTGAAAGGTACTATTTTAAGCACTTCACATACCTTATCTTGGTATCTTGGTTAAGGTGTACAAAACCCCTGTGAGCTAAGTTTTATTATTATCCCCATTTTCTGGAGGAGGCAATGAGGACCCAGAGCAGTCAAACAATTCACCCAAGTTCAAGCAGTTACTCAATGGCAGAATTCAGGATTCAGCCGCGACACACTGACCCCATTGCTTCCATACACGTAAGCTGGGGTGAGTTTTAAAATATACTTATGGGATGGCCAACAAGCATCCAGAAGAGATGCTGGACTTAGCTCAGGAGCAGAGCCCAAGGAGCCCCTGGTGCCCAGGCATTAGGCATTAGTGGTTGCTCGAGTTGTGGGGAACGCCTGGTGGTCCTGGGTGAGACCAGATCAGTGGGAAAGAACAGAGACACTTAGGAGGACCTGCAGCAGTAGCTACCCACCAACCTGTACAGAAGTTTCTCAGTGTTTTAACAACAGGTATAGCCAATAGTGGTGACGCATGGTGAATATCAGCCCTGTGATGTTTGTACACCCCAAATTAATTTATCGACACAGATTCTAATAAGCATCTAGCAACAAATGACAGCAGAAGCCATATTCCGGCAGTTTCTTTTCATTTCACTCCCTGTATCTTTTTGGTCATAAGCACGTGGGAACATGTTCATTTGCAACGTTGAAGTCATTGCCATCTTAAGAAGTTGACTGATTGGATATGGAACACAAGAAGAGAGTATGTCAGGCTCTGCATTAGTCTTAATATCTTTTTTTTAAAAAAAAAGGCAGAGCTGGAGAATGTCATATGTGAACCCTGTTTGGAAAATTCCAAGATCTCAAAATATCTGAACTCTTAAAATCACAGGGGAATAAAAGACTTGCTCAGGTATGACTCATAGTAGCACAAAAGATATTTAGCTTTATAAGAAAGCTTTATGTTTGAAGAATATTCTCTTCCTGCTGCCAACAAATGGAGAAAAGAAGTACATTCATTTACTGAGAGCAGGACATGCCCCCAAATAGCAAACCAGGTTTTATGGAAGTCGCTTTTCAAGTTAGCTAAGATTTTGTCAATTATTTGATGGGTTTAAGCTTAGGGATAAATGTGAAGCTGTTATTTTTCTGATGAAGGCAGCAAGAGGGAAATGTATGCTGAAGGAAGGAAAAGAGAAACTAGAAAATTGAGCTAACTTAATAGAAATCTAACGTTTGCTGTTGCATTGAATAATTACTTTTTTTTTCAGATTCCTTTGAAGATGAAAGGTTTTTGTATTAAAATTTTTTATTACCAGGCTATCATGGGGGAAAAAAATCTGTGCGATATCTGTGCATTTCCTGTTTTAAAATATACAAGTGATCTGTTGCCTCCTCTCTTTACTACAGTGGTTTCTTTTCCAAAGAGCCTTAATCTGGAGAGTAGGTGACATAAACTTAAACAACTGAGACTATTTTAAGATGAGCGATGCAAAAACATCTTTGCTGAGTTTTTAGACGTTAGACATTATGGCAGTTTGTCCTCTCGCAAAGAAAAAGGCAGTGTTGTGCTATGGATAGCTCTGGGGACTTGGCTAGATGACTCAGTCAAAGCCATTGCTCTTAGTGACTCAGATTGAGTAATCCTCACCCAATTACCTTCCCGAGTGTATCTTCATTTTGTTAAAAAGTTTGAGAACGGCTTCAGAGATTCTAATAAGTCTAAATGAGCATTACAAAGGAGAGTCAGCGACAAGTGTCTCTTGAGAAAGGTATGCCCTTCCTAGAAACTCTGGATTTTATTATGGGCGCGCCAGCAGTGCAAGAATCTGGCGTAACACATGATGACCAGATCTATTTTATATGCTGGGAAGTCAGATGAGTTCTCTAAGTGGCACGAAGCTAAGTACACCCACATAGTTTCTGAGCATCTCAGTTCTTCAGTGCACATTAAGCCTTTCCAGATTTATCCTCGGAGATTGGCTGTTTGCCAGAATTCAGGCTGTTCCGTTGTGCAGTGGGCTGAGTATTCCCAGGTGTCGGCGGAGTTTTCTGCCTAGTCCTTATTTACAGTTTTTCTTAGGATTGCTTTGAAGTGTGAACAATCAAGTTGCAGCATGCGGCAAATTTCTTTCCACATGAGCCCTTTATTTCACTTCCTATTACGGCTCTGAAGCCTTCTCAAAACAGAAGTATTAATCTCTAACTCTTAAAATACATTTGGAAAGATAAATTCCTTTACAAAGACTTTAGAAACCATTTTATTCTCTTGTTGAGTAAGATAAAAATAGAAATAACCAATATTCTTTCTTCCATGTCAACTTCTTCTTTGAGAAAAGAGTAGTAGCTGAGCAAGCTTTTTCACTTAATTATTAAAATGTACAAAACATCCTATGGCTTGATGACACTATACAAGATGAGACTTGCATACTTCGCGCGTATAATCTGTGTTGTGTATTATTTAGAATTCCTAACAAAGTTCCTAACACTGATATGATGACTAATTTTTAGTGCTAAATGTCACCTTTTGGGAAAAGGGAATATGTGTCATAGCAAGTATACAAACCGTGCCTAAACATCTATCTTACTAGTAATTTTCTCATTTTCAGAAATTCCCAAACTAAATGCAGGTATTCTGGATTTCCACCTCTCTAATCCCTTAGGATAAAAAGCTCTAACTAGAATTGTGTGGAGGGAGGCTACTAAGCCCACCTCCCCAGCACACTTTCCAAACACCTTTTAGAGGTGACCCTCTGCAGCAAGGGCATAGCCTGTACGGATCCCCAATCAGGAAGCTGAGTGGGGTGAGACAGCCCTCAGCCCTTGGTGAAGCCCTGGAACAAATGTCTACCTCAAACTCAGAATGAACTTGGCATTTCCACTTAAAAGATGCTTTGCGCTGCATGCGTTTTCTCCTTTTAACCCTGCTTCTTGGTGTGTGTTTACGAAAATCACACTCAAGGTTGTGAGAATAGTGTTCAAAAACAGGAGTGGTTTGGTGAGTGGGGGAGATCGGGGTGGTACATGGCAGCTGGGTGACCACATTAAAGGCTCTATCTCTGTGTTATGCTGTCTTGATTTGTGGCTCTAACACATGTTGATTTTTGGTGCCAAGAGGGCCCAGTATGGATGACTTCTGTTCCTTTCAGAACTCTTCATCTTTAGTTTTTAAATGTCACAATTTTAAATGATTTTTTTTCAGAGTCAGCCGCAGATAAATGATTCCTGGGAGGACTGTGGCAGTGATTATGAGCCCACTTACACTTGCAGTTGATGGCACATTAAACAACAATGCTGATAGCGTGCAGCGATCAGTACCTGTAGCATTTTCAGCCTGACCCCAAGAGGAGGTTAATGCAGAAGACAAACAGGAGGGAAGCATGAGCTCGATTTTTTCATCAGGCTGTTACATAAATAACAGATCAACATCTTCCTGTTCATACCACACCAAAGCAGAGCGAAACGCTGCAGACTTCAAGCCATCAACGACTTAAAATTGCTGGTGTCAAAGCGATTTTTTACAGCAGACTGACCTGTTTTGCAGACCATTCTTAATAGTAGGGGAAGAGTTTGAGGCCTGGGCTTGGAGTACACAAGTGATTTCCAAATGGCATTTCAGATGTAAAAATTCAGTCTGCCAGCATTTCTCCCCCTAGCCCTCCCTGCTGCAACCATACACAGGCACACATGCCCCATCAACTCCCACTGACACTTCTTCATTACCATGAAAAAGCCCAGGCAGTCTTAGGGGATTTTGCAAAGCATTATTCCTCTTTTATACTCAGGCCCTCACTGATACCTCTGCAAATGGTTTTTTGGATTATTATTCTCCGATAAGAAGTAGAGTTTGCGTTTTTAAAGATGTAGAGACAGCGGCTTCCAAGTTCATCTCTTTGACTCTTCTGGCCATCGGCATTCACCGAGTGGGTCCCCATTGCGGGGGCTGAAATGCCAAGTGACCTTTTTTGGGTGAACAGTCACAAAGCCACACTGGCACATTTATTAGGAAGAAATGTGGGCTCAGTTATGTGGTGTGAGAAGATTGTCAGGAGTACGTACCTTTTTATTTCCTTAACCCAAACACAGCCTTTGTAGATTTCTTTGAATGTTCGAGTCACACCTTCCCCTTCAAATGATAAAAGAATTCAGTGTGAAATTTGCTTTCTAAACTCCCGTGAAGGTTCTGTCATTCTCATATAACACTTCAGGCGTATATACAGGGAACACATTCAACGGATTCCCTTGATGCCTTAATGATCGGATGCAGGAGGGAAATGCCGTATGGGTTTCATTCTTATTTCTTACTCAGTCTTCTCCTCTGTATCATCTGAACTTGTTTTATATTGACACCATACTCTTCAGTAAAAATAAAAGTATGGGGTTATTTTTGCTCTAGGAGGTAGTACTGTTAACACCCGGTAAAAGTGTTTCCCACAGAAATTTGCCACTAGAAAATAAGGGGTCTTAAAAAGTGATAATACTACACTGTGAAGTTCAAGTGGCAGATACGGATGGTGTTTTTTCAATTCAGCATCCCAACTTATCTGAGTTGGGGATGAGCACTTTGCTGGTAATGTGTGTTTACTTACTGCCAAGATATAAGATGCCAGATGAGAGCCATATAGCATTTAAAGAAAATGATACTGTGACATTGTCAGCATTTCCGTTATAAGCCCTTTTTTTCCTTCTAGGGTGTGTCAATATCTAGTAAAAAATGGAGTTATCCAAAAGTTAGCACATAGCCTAGCAACTACACTTACTGAAAATAAATTTTGGCTATTTTTAAATGACAGTATTTCACCCACACAAGAAAGTGCATTTTTGCTTATTTTATTTTACGTTTTATTTCTGGCCTCATATGACTCAAGTACAGCTTCATTTTCAACCATTACCCCATGATGTTGACTGGTGCCTTTAGGCATTTCAGGGATAAAAATAAAATGACCAAGTTATTTTGTTTGGAAAAACAGCTTCTTCACATGTGCTGCATTTTTTTCTCAATAAATATTTCGTAACTTTAAAAAAGACAGCCTTATCCTTTAGCACATATGGGAGGCAGGTGAATCTAAACCAAGTGTATGTCCTCGAGCTCAGATTCCATCATTCACAACCAGATTCCACTAATCTGAAGTATCTCAAATACAGAGAGATGCATGACGAGCTCCTTAATATCAGGAATTATTACTAGACACTTCTTTATTTAAAAACCCACTTTAAATTATTGTGTATTGTCAATACTGCACGTCAGGGAAAGGGCTAAAATACTTCTCTTTTGCTGGCTGGGGTACATTTATCAGTTTCCATTATATTAAGCCATGTTTCCAAGGTATCAGACTAGTCCATCCACCCGGTAGAAAAGTACATCATCCTTGCCTCTCCAGATTTAGCCAACCTAGGAGGATGGTGGGTGTGCACAGAAGAAGAAAGAAAAGGTTAAGACTCAAAGCTCCAATGATAACCAAATATGCCTCTTAAAAGTATCAAAGAAAAATTGCACCAGACAGAATTAAGCAGGCAAGGAAAGACTATTCAAGGTTGTTGTAATAGGAGTTGAGACTATTGCAATAAGGGAGAGAGGCTGAACTCAACTTCATTGGAACAAGAGACAGGAGGATTTTTAAGCACTGAGGTGACTTCTTTCGTGGAAAAGTCCCGGAGGACGCTGCGGGGAGTTGGCCAATGTGATCAGTCCATCTGTATTCGCTAATTGGCACTTAGGAAGTTAGGTTCCTATCCTCCCTCCCACCGAGACTGGGAGGTGGGGCCCTACCTTTCTTGATGAGTGCATTTGAAAAGGATGGCTCCCAGGTCCTTGAGAAAGACAAGTCTGGGTTGTAAAACTGGCAAGAGACTGGGAAAAGATTTACATCTCCAAGAGGCAGAGGAAGTGCAACTCCAAGTTTTCTAAAGTAAATGTTCTGAGAAAAGGAGGGCCAGGGGATTATACTCAGAAAAAAATCCTGTCTAAAGTTTAGTTAAGCTAAGGAGAACATTAAGGCTGTCTTGGCGAAAAGACGTATTGATCCCGAGGGAAGAAAATCAAGGGTCTAGGGACCAATCTTTAAAAAGATTTAAACTCCCAGTTTCCATGCATTTGAATTCCTGGGTTCCCCAAAATCCACAGGTTTGCTCTTACTCTCTCTAGCAGGCTTAGAGTCACAAGCGTAAGGGTAAGGAAAACTATAATGAGTCCCTTGGGTCTTTATTTTTTTTCTGCTATACCACCTGTTTATTTCAAATGGCAATTTCTGCTTCTGTCCTGGCAATCCCATCCTGGATGGTACTAACCTCACCTGTGCCAGTGAGGTAGGGATGATGATTATAGCCTTCTTGATTATTCTTATCCCCAAATAATCAAGATCTTTTGGCTGGTGTCATCTCCCAGGAACCTGACACAAAATCCCTAGGGCCTGAGCCAAACAATATTTGGAAGTTAGCACACTTAACATTATATGTCTTTCATCAGGAGGCACTTGGAACTAACATCCCTGCAAATCCATCAGCCGCCTTCCCCTCCACACCCACCGTCTCCATTTCCTTTTTTCAATGCACTACTCAACTACGAAGTCTTCTTTCCATCTGACGGCTCTACTGACACCTTGTAAAAGGGCACTGATGACCTTCAGCAACTCCATAAGTAGAGAATTTTGTTTTGTTTTGCCATCCTTGTCACCCTCAGTCTTCATATAGAATTCACCACCTGTTTCACAACCAGCTCCTCTTTGAAGATTTCTCAGTGCTTGGATTCTATGACAATGCACTTTTCTGGGTCTCTTCTTATTTCTCTAATTTTTCTTCTTCTGTGTCTCTCATGGGCCCCACTTCCTATGTTTGTGCCATGAAGGTAGGATCTCTCCTCACCTTCCTCTTGTCTTGATCCATTGCTTCTTGTTGGGTCAGTTCATCTACTTCCACAGTTTCAAACACAACCTAACTACTGCCTTTGTGATGATGATTGAAATGACTACTTTTATAGTTTTCAGTTTCTATCTTTCCCTTTAAGCCCAGGCTAAATATTCCAACTGTCTCTTAGACAAAGAAAACTTAAGGTTCTGCTAACATCTAAAACTGAACATGCTCAAAATGCAATGACATCATCCCTACCTCTGCACACCAGTCTCTCACCTTATAGCCTTCCCCAGTCTACACACACATTTTATTCAGATTTCACATATGAAGCTTCAGCTGTCCTTCAGCTTTCACCCTGCCTGGACTACTCCAGCGCTGCCTGGTGATACTCTGTGTTCTTGCCCTTCACGCTCTGCATATTGCTTCCATGCTGAACATTTACACGCCCTTGTTGAAATTCTTTATTTTATCCCTTGTTCAATTGTGACCTCATTCTGTGAGCAGTCCCCCCCCTTCTTGGATTATAATTAATTTCTACTCATCACAACATTGTGACTATTCTTTGTGACTATTCTTTATAATATTCACTAAACTCTGCTTAGTATTATAGTTTATTGTGTGCACAGCTTTCTCTTTCACTAAATGAAAAATACTTTGGTGGCAGAGATTGTATCCTATTTTGCTTTTTATTCCCCAAGTTGTCTTTCACAGAGTAGGTCTTCAGGGTGTGTGTGTTAAATGGAAGATTTCAGTTCATAAATATGAAATATTTCCATATGCAGTCTAAACATGTTCTGGGATCCTCCAGGAATCTTAAGTGAATAGTCTACAGATATTAGAGAGCTGAAGATTTAACGGATCCACCAGCTAAACTGGTGAGGTTAGGGCTGGGGGTGGTAATTATATGTTAGTACATTTCTTGATACTTTATACCTCTCATATTCTGTGGACAATAGTACCTTAGTATTTGTTAAATTTATTTTTTATTGAAGTACAGTTGATTTACCATGTTGTGTTCATTTCTGCTGTACAGCAATGTGACTCAGTTACGCATATATACGTTCTTGTTTTATATTCCTTTCATTATGGTTTATCCCAGGATATTGAATATAGTTCCGTGTGCTATACAGTAGGACCTTGTTGTTTACCAGCACTTTATTTTATGTTTCATGTTTTGAAGCCCTGAGAGAGGGGAGGTGAGAAGAGCACTATGTGGTCTTTCCTAGTGACAGGAAAAGGTCTGGCTCTCCTTGAACTTGTCTTCAAAGCCCATTTAAAACGTGTAGCCACTGTAATTGCAAAATCTCTATTTAAATATTTTAACCAGCTAGCTCTAAGTAGATATAACTGTTGGGATCTTCCACCTGTTCATGTGGAAATATGTGGCAGAGAAGGAAACACAGAGGAATGTCATAGAAATTTCTTGCAAAAATAAGCAACCTTGAGCAAAGTTCAAGGCACTTTGGGATGGCTTATTCCAACCTGGCTGGATCACACGGAGGTGGCATCATAATCCACTGAAGGAATAGGCTGAATAAGCATGGAATACCGTCATCCAAAGTGGCTCCCAAGGGCTCCGCTGATGTTCCTGTAGGAAAATTGCCTCATACGCAGTACACTCTGAGAGCCACAGATGTCTCCCTGCTTTGAGTAAAATGTAGATACTACTACTAGTCAGTCTTAGCAGCTAATAATTATAATTCTTGTCCAAGACAAAGTTCAGCACTAAACCAAATAATACTGTACCTATAGAAACAGGATTTAATTAATAGTTTAACACCTACAATGAACCAGACACTTTATCTATATTTGTGTTTATTTTCACAAGCCCAGCAAAGTAAGTATAATTATCTCGCATTTTGATTTTGAAGAAACTGAGGCTCACAGACCAAATTATTTGTAGCAGATAAACTTGAATTCAGGTCTCTCTGACTGCAGAGTCTGAGCTCTTTTGATAATATTTTGCTGGCTCTCTGTCATAATTCAAATGCACCAGGGTAGTAAAGAATTATGTCCAAACTAAGATTTGAACTTCCTAATGCCACTTAAAGTCTTCTACTTCTTATAGCTTTAAAATACAGATTATATTTTAAGCTTTGAAAAATTAATGCGCTGGGAATTGTCAGGGTTAGGATAACTGCTTTGCTCTCCTACCGGCTATTTCTTGGATTTTCAATCTAAGATACAAATGTTGGTGAGGATGGACTGAGACTTGTCCAACCTATGAGAGCCAGGAAACAAATGGCCAGGTTATTTGCTTTATTTAATACCATTATTTCCGTTTGGAGAAATGGAAACATCAGTGTTTCCATTAACCCCACCTGCGTGACAGCCCCTGAACCATTGAAAGCCAAGACTTTAGGAGTCTCAGCCACAGAAGGGTCTGGAAATAGAGTGCTGTCTCTTTACCCAGTCCCCAACCCTTGCCCCTAGTGTCTGTAAAACTGCTAGATTATAGTGTATGTAATGTATCACCACCAGGTGTTACTAGTTTTTCTAACAGCCCTTTCTTCCTGGGTCTCCAGGTCCTTGTGACTTCCTCCTCTGCACTGTACCATTTCTGTGGTTCTTGCCATCTTTTCCCTGGAGCTTAGTCTCCTTTACAAGATCTCCTGTGATCACCTCAGTGATCTGATTCAGGATCCATATTCTCACCTGGAAATTAAAAATTGGCAACCTTCACAGTTATTTTTTATAGGTAAACTAACTTGACTTACCACAATGTTCCAGATACTCAAAACATAGAAATCAGCCCACATTCCATATGAATTTGCCTCCCAAGCCACATGGACTTATAACTCTGGAAGCGCAGAAATTCGTCACTCCTACCCAAGTCCTATAATATTGATTTTTACCACCTACAAGTTTTCTACATCTAACAAGTTTTCTGGCTTTCTCTCTCTCCATCTTTCATATAATGGAGCATAATTGATCTTGATGATATAAATATACACAAACATACATATATATGATCAATGGTTTTCATTTATCTTAAATTGTTTTATAATGTTTTAATTCTTAGTATTTATTTTATTTTTCAATTTTCATGTATTTGTACAAAAAAGTTTTTTTAAAGAACTCAGATTTTGCAAAACTGAAATGACTCATTATCAACTGGACAAGAATTTGAAAACAGGTGAATTAGGATCAATATTCTAAAGTCCGCAAGTCCTCTTCACTTTTTTATTTTTTTTTGCTTTGGCCAATTAAATAATTTCATAAAAGTTTTACAATAACATGTTACTCTTGGATTAAAATGGTTAGTCCTTTAGCACTTCAAAATTATAAACTCTGGTTCAGAAAAGCAAGATATATAGAATACAAGGAAAACAATGATCAGAATGAATGTCCTGATGAATAACATTTTTAAATTAGGAAGGGAGAGAGTTCCCAACACCATTTAACTGAAATAAAATTAAAATATTGGAAGTCTTTGAAACAGTGACAACAGTTAGACTGGATGTCTAACTAAATTTCAGAAAGAGCCAGTACAAAAATAAGTAAGTGCCTGGGAGAGAAGAATCCTTGAAAGCAGCCCTTGGATCACATGGGCTTGATTACCACCCAAACTTGTCAAAACTTGTGAGACCTCAAGGAGGTTTATAAAATGTTTTTCACAGTGCCTGGAACATATTAGACAAACAGTAAACTTTTTCCAATCCCTCCTTTATCCTTTATACTTCCTGCCGTGGTATGTGCGTGTGCGTGTGTGTGTGCGTGTGTGTGTGTGTGTGTGTGTGTGTGTGTGTGTCCTTTATCCTTTATACTTCCTGCCGTGGTATGTGCGTGTGCGTGTGTGTGTGCGTGTGTGTGTGTGTGTGTGTGTGTGTGTGTGTGGTGAGAGAGTGGGCATTCCTCAGTACTGCAGTATGGGGAGAGCCTTCCTTTAGCTTCTTGCTTTTGTTTTGTTTTGTTTTTCCCTAAAAATCCATTTTCCATATTAATATGGGACAGTCTCCACTGGTGGTAAAACTCCCCTTCAAGGAATAAGCGGGCCTTCTGAGAGAGCTGATAACTGTAAAACACAGATCAACAATCACAGAAGCAAAAAACACTTCAGAAATCATACAAATTTTAAGGAAATGTTGTAAATAGAAAGATATGATTTCATTTGACGGTACTGGAAGTATTCATTTTTCAGAAATTTAGCTCTCCGTAATTCTTTTATTTCTTTCACAAATTGGATAATTAATGTGAGTTAGTCAAAATCCTCTATGGTTACAATCTCTGTGATTCTTTAATATTATAACTCTGTGGGCTCATTTCTCATTTTCCTCCATACCTCATTTAAGGCTTGAAGTCAGTGGGAATTACCCCAGGCAAGATGAATTAAAGACTATCTGCCTAATCACTTAAGGCAGACTGTCAATTTTTAGAAATTATTAAGTACATCTACACAGTCATATGAAAATGTGGGTTTTCATAAAAACCCACATTTTTATATTTCTAATATAGATGGGAAAATTCTCTTTTTTAAAACTTAAAGCCTCAAAAGATCATAGAATTTTGAAATTATAAGAGTCTTATGTATTACTTATTTATTACTCATTTATTCAAAAAATCATCTGTTGAGAATTTTACAGGCCAAAAATGGAACCTCTTTGTCAAGTTATTTAATCTTTCTGGGCCTCAGTTTCTTGGTTTGTTGAGTAAGAAAGGTGAACAAGATGAATTCTATGTACCTCTTAGCTGCAACATTCCACAGTTCTGGGCTGGTGACTTGTCAAAAGTTACCTAGCTAATTAGTGGCACAATCAAGACTACAATCCAGAAGCTAGAATTTCCTGGTTACTCGTCTTGTGTCCTTTGCACTGTAACACATTAAGTTCCTAGATTTAAAAAAAGAATACTTTTTAAATCCTGAAAATTCTTCCGCATGTCTATAAAAGGTCACTTCTAGCCTTGCAACACATCTTGGATAGTTACATATGAGTTCTATTAATTAAGTTGCAATATACTATGTATTATATCTAAAAATTCAAAATCTAAACTAATACCAGGTTCTTCTATGTACGATCCACATTTTCTTTCCTTATTTTTCACAAATGACATACCATTTCGATATCACTTATATATCTGAACGCTTCGAATACAAACCTAGTTGGGTTTTTTTTAATTTTTTTAACATCTTTATTGGAGTATAATTGCTTTACAATGGTGTGTTAGTTTCTGCTTTATAACAAAGTGAATCAGTTATACATATACACATATCCCCATCTCTCTTCCCTCTTGTGTCTCCCTCCCGCCTACCCTCCCTATCCCACTCCTCTAGGTGGTCACAAAGCACAGAGCTGATCTCCCTGTGCTATGCGGCTGCTTCCCACTAGCTATTTTACATTTGGTAGTGTATATATGTCCATGCCACTCTCTCACTTTGTCCCAGCTTACCCTTCCCCCTCCCCGTATCCTCAAGTCCACCTAGTTGGGTTTGAGGCTTATAGCTGTCTCAGGGTGATTCAGGACCCAGGTCAGGTGGCACTCCACGACAACATATCAAACTCCTGCCCATATTTCTATAAAGGTGACAGCTTGTTAATGAACATGAGAAGTGACCTTGAAAGAGGAAACTCTCTTCAATGCAGCCTGAGCCATGTGCCATCCAACTTGCCTTGGGAGTAGTGGGTCCCATTTTCTTCTGAATGTAAAGAGAAGATCATCAAGTCTTCCATCATCAGCCTTCCAGGCAAGAGTCATCCCCTTCGCTGCCATATTAATTGCCTGAATGAGGCACTATATTGATGTCAACAACGGAGGGTCAGCCTCATATGAAGAGAGTCCGTAACCAGACTCATCCCACGTTAAGGCTGAGCCCTCCTGCCAACATCATCATATCCCGCACAGAGACCCTAAGACTCAGGATGGACTTACACGTGTGGCAGTGTAGTACAGTGCTAATAATTTGGCCTCTGGAGGTAGACTGCTTTGGCTTAAATCCTGAATCTCTCACTAGTTGCTGTCTTTGGAAGCAACGCCCATCAGCTTTTTTTTTTTTTTCCAACTTTATTGAGATAAAATTGCTATACAACATTGTTTAACTTTAATGTCTAAGATGCGTTCATTTGATAAACTTACATACTGAAGTATGATGACCCGTGTTAGCTAACACCTCCATCGTGTCACATAATTACCATTTCTTTTTTGTGGTGAGAACATTTAAGATCTACTTTCTTAGCAACTCCCGTAATCTTTTGGGACACTCATTTCTGCATATGTAAAATGGTGATGTTAGAATCTACCCCATAGGGTTGTTGTAGAGATTAAAGACTTTCATTTTTGCTCTAAGCAGGCCGTATTAGCTTTTCTTATTAAGTTTCTCTATTGAGTATTCTTCCATTGTTCTAGTTACCAAGCCTAGAAACCGTGCTGTCATTCCGAAACCCTCTCACATCTTAAACTTAACCTGGCTTGCAGTTCCACCTCAGCAATATCTTGTTAATGAAACACTGTCTTTAACAGTCTCATGAATTGCTCATTTCTTTCTTTTCTTTCCTTTTTTATGTTTTTGGTTGTTTCCCTTTGCGATATTTTCTTACTTTGTGTTGTATATAGCACTTGGTATTAATAACACATGTTATATACTAACACATAATCAATATTGATGAACCAAAGTTCTATTTCTTTTCTTTATTCAACACTACATTATTAGTAACTATTGCATGATAAGCATCAGGTAGAATAATTGCAATACAGCAATACAAAAGCTATAATGAAATCATACATGAAGAATAATATTGGCACAAAGAAAGTAATAACAACTCTGCTTAGGACAGCCCCTCCCCTCCCCAAAGCATTACAAAGTATATTCTTCAATGGGGTTTTGAAGGATGATTAGGAGTTTTCCATATTCTTATAGAGTGATAGGATAAACAAGGCAAAAATATGCTTATTGGCTCAGAGCCATGAAATAGTATTGCCAGAGATTAGACTAGCCACCAGGTAATGGAAGAAATGATACTGGATAAGTAATGATAATAATAGTTAACATTAATTGAGAGCTTCCTAAGTTTCTTAATTTCTAAGAACTCTATGTGCGTTATTTCTGCTCCTCACAATGGTGCTTAAGAATTTATGATATTAATCCAACTTTACAGATGAAGGCAATGAAGCTCAGTGGAATAATAGAGCTGACAAGAAGCAGAGGTAGAACTGCAGTTTCAGTCTGTCTCCATGCCTGCACTAATTCTGTGATCCAGCCCACCACTATGTCATGATTGCCTTATAAACCATGCAAACGTGTGACTTTAACCTTGTCGCAGTGGGGAACTACTGAAGTTTTAACTTGGGGAATAATACGACTAGATTACTGTTTGAAGATATTCTGTATACCTGTCAATTTTACCTTCCTCACAGGTTGAACTATTATTTCAAAGCAGGACTTAGTTCTTCCTTAATTACATAAACTTAATGACTCCTAATTTAGTATCCTAAAACTCATTATTTCATCGACAGATTTTTTTATTGTCTCCTTTTGATTGCCAGTGTGCTAGGAGCTGGTGCTTCACAAAAGAGATTTAAGAATAGCCACACACTGGCAGAAGAACTGATGGTGAAGGAAATGGAGAAGTATGAGATACAGGAGAGAGGGGCAGGGAGGGAGGGAGAGAAAGAATGAAAGAAAGAGAGAGAGAGAGAGAATCTGAATGAGAATAACCAGTGGGGCAAGGGTCTAGAAAAATCTCAGCATGCTAGTAACAGTTATTATGAGAAAGGAGAAAATTATCCTATGCTTCAGATAGGCAAATTAACTTTATATTCTAGATTTCAGTTTAGATGATTAAATGTTTATTTAGTACTTTCAGTATTCTAGCTACTTAACTAGGATCTAGGAATAAAAAAAAACTAAGAAATTGTCATTGCTTTCCAGTAGCTCCCAATGTTCTACAATAAAATCCCAGAGAAATAATGAGGGAGACCTGTATTCTAATTTTATTTTGCTACCCACTCTGCATCAGCCTAGGAATATCTTAATTAAATATTATTGTGCCTCTTTTTTCATAAATGTATCAGGAGTTGAAATCTATATTATAAAGACACATGATTGTATTATCTTTATACAGACTTTATTATATAAACATTCATCAGTATTCTCCAAAAATACTATACAAGACATCAAGTTAGAAAAGTTTTTTTTTTTTTTCCCCCAAAATTCCTGGATATTCTAACTACGGTAAAATTTCAGAATATTCTAGCATCAAAAATCTTTAATAGATTGATATTTATCAGTAGAGAGTAGATTCTCTGTGGATACATACAGAGGGTAGTCTGACTAGAGCAGACAAATCACATTCTGCCTACATTTGAAGTTGCAAAGACAAAGAACAGCCTGTTCATTTCCAGACTAACTTGAATATATGCTTTAGGCATGTATGCTTGTGTTTAGGTGTCTTTGAGTTATTCATTCATTCAATTAGGAAATAAGGTGCCTTATACTTCCAGATACTGCATATCAAAAGTAAAGCCTAGGGCTTCCCTGGTGGCGCAGTGGTTGCGCGTCCGCCTGCCGATGCAGGGGAACCGGGTT
>NC_041218.1:35319211-35329360 GCF_002837175.3 Physeter macrocephalus
GCAACGGGGGAGGCCGCAGCAGGGGGAGGCCCGCATACCACAAAAAAAAAAAAAAAAAAAAAAAAAAAAAAAAAAAAGTAAAGCCTAATTAACAAAGAGGTAAACTGGAAAAACATCAGATGAAAAATCTTAGTGAGTGATTACATAGAAAAATTATTAGAGCAATAGTTTTTTAAGAATTGTTTGTTGAATGAATGAATATTATCTTCTAATATAATTTGGGTGTTCACTTAATATTTTTAGAGTATTATCATCAGGAAAGTACTTAGCATTTTATCACCACATATGGAAGAATTTGTAAGGCTAATTTGAAAAATTTTACATCTTTAAGCATTGAGTATAATTTGAGTTTGAAGTATCTTAATCATTGCAATATGTATTAGACTGTGTATTTCATTTGTTGTTTTAACCTGGAAGGATCAGCTTCCCTAAAGCTCTCATGCCTTCATACACATCCTATTCACCAATGTTAACTACTAATACTAAAATGAAGAAAATAAGTGCTGTATTTTCAGTCTCCTAAATGTTTGTCTTAGATTCAGGTCAGGCAGTAGATACCATAATATATGTGGATACACAGTAATAATTTATCTCTCTGATTATAGCTAGACTCTCACTTTCTTTTCCTTTTTGGGTCACAGTTATATCTTACATAATCCAGCAGAGGGTGCTTCCTTTTTAGGGTTGGATTAGAAATGAATATAATCAGCAAAAGTTAAAATCTTTCATATTTTTTTTCCAGCGGTCAAGTCACATTCCCTTTGCAGATTTATGCATTTTCAGATGTATCCCAACAATAATCACCTTCCATTAAGTACCACACACTTTAACTAACAAATATATAACAACACACATCTGTATTTATATGTGCAGGCTTCACATGCTTGTTCCCTTGTTTTTCTTAAAAGTAGTTATGATCCTAATCAGAAGTTCCAAGTATATTCAAATTTAGGAAGTTTTTTTTTTTTTAATACCGTATTTTCCCCTCTGGGAAGTATTGCTGGCATCCACAAAAAGAGTTTTCTTCGTTAAAAAAAAAAAAATGTGGCTTTCCAAAATATTCCATAACAAAAGCATGTTTTTTTTTTAACATCTTTATTGAAGTATAACTGTTTTACAATGGTGTGTTAGTTTCTGCTTTACAACAAAGTGAATCAGTTATGCATATACACATGTTCCCATATCTCTTCCCTCTTGCTCGTATTTTCCCCTCTGGGAAGTATTGCTGGCATCCACAAAAAGAGTTTTCTTCGTTAAAAAAAAAAAAATGTGGCTTTCCAAAATATTCCATAACAAAAGCATGTTTTTTTTTAACATCTTTATTGAAGTATAACTGTTTTACAATGGTGTGTTAGTTTCTGCTTTACAACAAAGTGAATCAGTTATGCATATACACATGTTCCCATATCTCTTCCCTCTTGCTTTAACTGTGACAAGGAAATACTCAGATACACTTGAAAAAGAAAACATTTTCTGCACAAATTAGTCACTCAATGAATGAACAACTATTCAATACTTTCATACAGAGTGAAGTAAGTCAGAAGGAGAAAAACAAATACCGTATGCTAACACATATATATGGAATCTAAGGGAAAAAAAGCATGGTTTTATAGCATTCCCAACATCATTGGCCATTCTAAGAGTAGATGGAAATGTAACCTCTTCTGAAGAGCAAAATAGCACGTCTTTCAGGCATGGCCCTTTATTTGCTTGTTACATAGGAGCAGTTCCTGAAATTGTCATCTCAGGAGGCTCCTAATATATATTTTTTAATCCTCTTTCAGCATGTCACCCGGCTCAGAAGTATCTGGCCTTGCACGGGTGGTTCTGCTAAGGAATGTGAGGCTCTTAGAATGGTTCTGCATCACCCTTCTCAGAAGAGATAACTACAGTCACCGCAAAGGAGAAAGCTGAGATAATCTCAGCTATCAAACTAGTTTCAAGAGGTTTCTCCCTCCCACAATTTTATGATATACATGTATATGACCGTGCAGTCAATTTAAATAAATGGGAGATGATTTTTCCCCGAATATTTTCTAATCAAACAGATTTTGCTTTTGAATTCTGTCTCACATCCCTGATATTTACCATTAGAAGTCAGACACCCATTTAGAAGATAGGCCTTTCTGGAAATACAACTTAGTAGGATATCTGTATCTATGAGTGCTGAAATAGCCCACACTGGAAGCAAAACACAAGGCTAAGAGAATGAGTTGGTTTTGGTGAGCAAATGTTTTATATCTGTGTACAAGAAAACTGAGTACATCTCTAACTTTAAATCCCATTAGAAAAGGTTGTGATTAACTGCAGGACCTCACTGATTGTTCAGGTAACAGAAGGACATGCCACAATGAAATATTTCCCCTTTTTATTTACAAACAAAAGAAGATTTTTATGTGGGGAGAAATTAAAACGTTACTGAAGCACTGGTTGCCTAAGCTTAAATTCTTTCACATTAATATAGATCCTTTATTATGTAAAGTCAACATCTTTAATATATTTACATGGTTTGGATACATAATCTATTATATTTTGTGATTTCCCTTCAACTAGGTTGGTTTCTTCCAAAAGAATTATGTACCTACAACATAATGAGGTAATTAACTAGAGAACCAAAGGTTTTTCTTCTGTTTAAGACAAAACTTGCTTCTAGATAGAAGCGGCACATGAATTCTTTAGGGGACCATCTGCCTTGTCCTCCATGGTGATTTTGTTGTCAGAAATCTCGCGTCATTTTGTTTAATACCAAAAAGACCTGACAAAACGTTAAAAGGACAACTGAGGTAAAATGCCCCACATGTTGTTATGTTGCTTTTAAAAATATTTTAGGAGATTGCCAACGTGATAAACTTCAATAAATTAGACTGTTTCTCCAGATGAAAATCATTAGTATTTATTTTGACTGACGGCTGTGTTAGGTAAAAACCACAAATAATATTGTAGTCAAATACCCTAAAAATCATATTCAAATGATTCTGAATATATTCTGTTAAAATACATTTGAAAAGTCCTTAACCAAAACAAACAATATTTCAAGAGTAATGCCCACACAGTGGTTCACAGAATTACGTTAAAACAAACTCCACTATCTAAATTCATCTTTTCACTGCACAGCCTCTCTCCATTTGAAACCCTTTGTTGTGTAAGACATACCACAAGAGGAATAAAATAAACTGTAAAGAACCCAGGGAAAATTTCCAAAAATTACAACTGACAGTTTGCAAGATGGATTTATCTTTGCAGTGTTCAATCAGCCCCTTTTATGTTGACTAACATACTGTAATTTTGGTATTGGTCGCTGTGATAGACTGAATAATGGCCCTCACATATGTCCATGACCTAATCCCTGGCACCTGTGAACGTTGCCTTCTAAGGCCAAAGGGATTTTGTAGATATGCTTAAATTAAGGATCTTAAAATGGGACATGGGACGATTATCCTGGATTATCCTACTGAGTCCAGTGTAATCACAAGGGTTCTTCTGAGAGGGACACTGGAGGAGTCAGAACCAGTCAGAAGGAAATGCAGTGAAAGAAGAAGAGAGACAGAGATTTGAAGATACTGCACTGCTGGCTTTGAACATGCAACCAGGGGGCCATGATTCAAGGGATGTAGGTATCCTCTGGAATCTGGAAAGGCCAAGGAAATTGATTCTCTCCTGGAGCCTCTAGAATCCATTTTGGGTTTCTGACCTCCAGAACAGGAAGAGAATAGATTTATGTTAAGTCACTAAATTTGCAATAATTTGTTACAGCAGCTATGAAAAACCTAATAGAGTGCCTATAGTTAATAATTAGAAGATTTCACATAAAAGTTAAGGTTTATTTAAAAAATTTTTTCTCCTTTTAAAAACCGGCAAAAGTTGGAGAGTCACCTCTTTCTTGTAGCGATGGCTGGTTGTTCCCTTTAGATGTCATGTGTTCTCCAGTTTACCAAGGGCTCCATGAGGCCCTAATATTTTCTTTTTTCTCTTAAACTTGGAAGCTGGTGGACATTTGAGTTTGTGACCTCTGATAGGTACGGTCTTAAATTTTGCATTTTACTTAATATTCATTTCACACTTCTTCATTTTTAAGAATTGTATCTATTTACAATTGTTTTTAATGGCATTCATCTAAATCTACTGATTCTGGGAAATTTCATTCCCATGTGCTTAGTCATCTCCCACCATCCACCTATTTTTGTCTTTCCTTTAAACTTTCAACCTGCAGGTTGGCCACTCTTGGTGGGCCTCAATGACCTCATTTGCAGTGTAGGCTGTGTATAGGATGAACTGGATTCTGGAGTACTAAGATGCAGCCCCTGTTGTTCTTTGCCACTGCCAACCATCTCATCTGCTACACTTTCATGAAATCTCAGGCATATTGGGCATTCTTGTGTATTAACAACTAGTTTCATATTCTGGATACTGAAAAGTTCAGTGCAGTCCAACATTAAGCTTTGCCCCTTCCCCTCAACTTTTCTCTGCTTTAGGCTGCAGTGGGGAAGTAGTGTGTGTGTGTGTGTGTGTGTGAGAGAGAGAAAGAGAGAGAGAGAAAGAGACAGACAGACAGACAGATGGACAGTGCTCCCTCTGGAACCGCTGAGGGAAAATCCATCTCCTAGCCTTTCCCAGCTTCTAAAACTTCACTCTTTGCTTCCTTTGGCTCATGGCCCCATCTTCAAAGCCAGCAGCACGGCATCTTGCTTCGGTCCTCACGGTGCGGTCTTCTGTCATAGTACCTCCCTCTGTCTCCCTCTTTAAAGGACCTTGTTATTACAGCATTGAGCCCCCCCTGGATAATCCAGGTCACTCTCCCCAACTCAAGATCTTTAACTTGATCACATCTGCAAAATCCCCTTTGCCGTATATGGTAACGTTCACAGGTGCCAGAGATTAGAATATGGACATCCATGGGCGCTGTTATTCAGCAAACCACATCAAGACTAAAAGAATCCAAGCCAAAAAGGGATTTTACACTAACTGACGTCCTAACTGCCAAATTTCACAGCCCTCATCCTACTAACATTCTCTGCAGCATCTAAGATGGACAACCACTTCCTTCTTTAAAATATTTCCTCCCACTGATTTCAGATACCCTTTTCCCGTGATGGTCCTTCTTAACGACCTTTTCTTCTTCTAGATTTTATTATCTTTTACCATAATTTTTTGACTTTGCATTCATCCCACCCCTATTTGTCTACTCTCACAGCTCCCACTGTCCTAAATCCTGCTGATTCCAAATCTACATCACAGCCCTGATCTCTTTTTCATCAGTATTTGCAACCACATTTGGGGCATAATTTCCTTTAACTCACTATTTCCAAAAGTGAACCAGTTCTCTTGTTCTGCAAACCTGTTTTGTCTTCCCATATTTCTTTTCATTTTCCTCCATTTTATTCTCATAGCCACTATTCTTATTTAGGCCCTATGGTCTTGTGCCTGGACTAATGCAGTATCCCCTTAATTATTAGCCAGACTATCAGTCTTTCCTCAGTTCTCCACATTACTGCTAGATTCTTGTTCTAAAACTCAGAAGTGATCATATCTTTCTCATATGTGAAAGAAACTTAGATAACTACCCCCACCTCAGGATAATTTTAGGATTTTGCCTCTCACATAGAATGTCATTTTCAACCCGGCCCCGCTCTTAACTCTTCATGTTCTCTTTTCATCATCTCTTTTCAACTCCCAGGCACGCTCCATGAATATTTCTAGGAATATGTCTTGCATTTTTCCACTGGCTGAGATTTGCTCTCCCTCCTTTTTCTTTTTAACATTTGCCTAAATAACATTGTACTTCGATAAAATTCTCCTCATTCTCAAGGCACAACTTAAGTGTCACTTCCTCTGAAAGTCTTTTTCTATTTTCCCACATCACTTTTTACATCTCCATCACAGTAAACAGTACTGTCTTTATACATCTCTCTCCGTGAAGAGTGCGTCATTAGCCAAGTTTCTTGAGGGCACAGATTATGCTTCATTCATTTTGGTATCCTTTGCACCAACCTAAGGCTTGCCTCCTAAAAATCAGTGTTTTAGACTATGGAGCAAATACCTGAGTTTTACTATTGGCTTATACTCTCTGTGCCTCAGTTTCTTCATTTATAAAATGGGGGGGTCTGGAATATAATAGTATGTACCTGAATTAATCTTTTTGAAGCATTTACAGTAGTGCCTGCCACATAGGGCTATCACATGTTAAATAAAAGTAAATAGATGTTTGCTGAATTACATTTGATTATTAGTACATGTACAAAACAAGGTTTTTTAAAAATTAAGAATAAAGGTATTCAGTCGCATCCCAAAATGGACTCATTAAAGCATGCATGAGAAAGGATACAATTATTCAGAAGAAGTAAACTAGTACAAGACGTTTTTGTCATAAGATAAGAAGAATAGAGGTATGAGGGCATCATTTCTCATCTTGTTCCCCTGATGCTGACTCTGAGCACACAGTTACCTCCAAAAAAATAAAATACTCCTTTGGTTGAATTAAGTCCATGGGACCACGAAGCAAAATGAGAAATTATCCTTTTAATTAGCTTCAGTAAGTTTCAATTAAATTATTTTCTGAGAATTAATAATAGTTGAAGAATTTTCTAGGTCTTCCTTTTAAAAGAAACATTTAAGTCTCTTTAAAAATCAAGACCATTACCGTGAAAATTTCTTGACCAGAATGGAGAATTCTCTGGATAACCACAATTTAAAAAAAAAAATAGAATTAAGAAGTCTAATATTGTCATGATGTTTCTAAATTACTAGGATCATCATATAATTTGCCCAGCGGTCGTTCTTTGCGCAAGCCCCTTTTAGAGACAGAATTTAAGCAGGAAATTGAATCTGCAAAAAGAAGAATCAATGAAGCGTTGTGTCTTGCAGTACTTACAGATGGATGGATAAACGCTCAAGGATAAGGAATCATTGAATTTGTGGAGATAAGAGGTAGGAGAGGAGGCACTAGAATGAGAATCAAGAATGGGTTCTTGCCTGGCTAATTCTATACTTGATGTGCGGCCCAAGGCATGTTACCTGAACCTCTTTGGGTCTGAGCTTCTTTGTCTGAAGTTGGACTAAATAATTTATAACATCTCTTTTAGCTCCAGCCATCTTTGCTTCTACGTATAATAAATAGTATGCACAGCTATAGTATTTTAGTGATATTCTAAGTAGTTTCAAAAATAAATATAGCAGATGATCTTTTGAAACTTGTTAATGAATCTCTTTTCTCTTTTCACGTAAATGCTTGCCCTTTTGGGTTAAAGCATCCATTTCCTTAGTGGGATATTGGGATTTGTATGAAAATAGTATTTCACTTTTGACATTCAAAATGAGATTTTTCAGCAAGGCAACATACAAGCCAGCCATGCTATTATCTTAAGAGGATTTACTAAATTCTATCAGCTACGACTTATCATGATAAGGGCTCAGTCAGTAGCTTTGACCATATATAGTTCTCTCATAATATAGAAAACAGGCCACTCCAGACCATACTCTCTGGCTCTGGAGCTTACATGTTGTAAGGGAGATATGAAGTAGAGGTTTAAGGGAAAACTTAGCACTTTAGGCGACAGGGGAGTGGAATGTTCATGGCCTGGTCATCTGTTCTGTCTCAGTTTCATCAGGAACTGGCCGTTCTTATTGCTGATTCAACCTGTGTCAGCCATCAGCTGACCATAAATTGTCCAAATGGAGCTGATCCTTTTTATGTTTGTTTGTTTGTTTTTGCAGTACGCGGGCCTGTCACTGCTGTGGCCTCTCCCATTGCGGAGCACAGGCTCCGGACGTGCAGGCTCAGCGGCCATGGCTCATGGGCCCAGCCGCTCCGCGGCATGTGGGATCCTCCCGGACCGGGGCACGAACCCGTGTCCCCTGCATCAGCAGGCGGACTCTCAACCACTGCGCCACCAGGGAAGCCCCTGGAGCTGATCCTTTGCCCAGGCAGACTGTCCCATGGCACTTGGCCAGAGTGTCACTTTTACATCTATTTAATTCCACCTCTTCTGGCGGCCTCCCTGGCACCTAGATTCAGTTCTCTCATAGGGCACACCTGACCTTGTAGGTCCTTTCTGTACCTCAGGAAGCCAAGAGCAGCCAGGGCCTATTTACTCACATTCTCGTTCTCTCACTGCCCAGTGATGCTGCTCCACGTCTTCCCATCTGATAAACCTACTCATCTGGCCCATCTACCCGGGGCTACCAACTCCCAACAGGATGTAAAAAACAGACCCTTTGCTCTCAATTTACCTATGCAATCTTCAGCTCTCTCAGATTTCATGCCAGAAAAGGGAGGTCCGAACACAAGCATCTTATTACCACTTGCTTCCCTTTGCTCCTGCCCTCAATCTTTAAAGTATCGTCCCTCACCTCTACTTTAAGAGACAGGATTTCCTTTTCTCTTTTCTCTAATGAGAATTTTAACTCAGGAATGTCCTCCTTCTTCCTGACTCTAGTATCATAGATTAGCTTTAATAGTACACATGGTGTAGAAGGAAAAACTAGCTTGGTGATAAGGAAGTATAGAATTATTTTTTAAATATTATATACATTACACAAACTAGTGGCCTTGACTTCATTTCTCCGTAAAATTTTAGTATATGCAATAAAATGTTTCATACACACTTCAAAATAAATTAGGGAAATGAAATAATCATAGTGTATCTTGATTTATGAAACATATCATCATATCTCCCAATATACTTCTACTTTAAAAAGGCAGAGCATACAGACTGGGTGTTTGAACATTCACTTAAACTCAGTTTTTTGAATTATCATATCCAAAATGTACTAATCATTTTGTAAATTTGGTAAGAAAACTAAGAATTATATAAATAACTGCAATGAATTATAGAAAATAAAATGCTTAAAAAAGAGGGTGGCTCGTCTGAACCTCCTGCCCCATATTCTCTCTATCTGCTTATTCTCTTACTGGTTCTCCTGTGAGGAAGGAGGGAGCTGCTCTTCCTATGGGTCTGAGCATACTGTGGGAGGTGTCCTGGAGAGCCAGGGCCCTCTTGCTGTATCATGAAAACTCTCTGTTACTAGCTTATGCTTATTTTCACTCTCACTCTCTCTCTGAATGTTCAGGTACTTTGAACTGAATGTTTGTGCACCCCCAAAATTCATATGCCGAAGCCCAGATCCCCAATGTGATGGTATTAGGAGGTGGAGCCTTTGATAGATAATTTAGATCATGAGGGTGGAGCACTCATGAATGGAATTAGTGCATTATAGGAAGAGACATGAAGACAGGGCCCTGAGAGGATCATCTGCATAGATAACAAAATCACCATGAATTGAGGCATTGCTAATATTAGAGAGAATGTAGAGAGCCATGAGCTACAGAGTTTTAAGAAATTTTTAAAAGTATGATTAAATTAACCTCTCAGCCTAAGATCCAGAAAAAATAAATAACCCGGTGGATAAACACGTGAGAAATATAAATCTAGAAATAAAGTGGAAAATCTGGAAGAAATTGATAATTCCTTAGCAAAATGTAAATAATGAAGGTGAATACAGGCAGAGTAGAAAATAAAAAAAAGTACAAAGAGATTGAAATAGTGATTAAAAAATATGATGATTAAAAAAAAATCCAAGACCAGATGCTTCACAGTTCCATCGAACTTGTAAAATACAGATAATGTCAGTTTTTTGAGGCAATTTAAATACACTAGAAATAGAAAGAAATTAAATATAAAAGGTTATTTAGCAGAAGCAGTAGCAAGCATGTCTACCTGATAAAACAAAACCATTTATTGTAAAATAAGGAACAAGAACGGAATGCTTGCCATCCACTATTACTCAACATTTCTTCAGAGATTCTCCTGTCTAGAATATAGGAGAGAAAATAATCAGTATCATTTCAGAAAATTATGTCTTTCTGCTAATAATATTACTGAATATCTAAGAATACCCAAAATATTCTATTAAAAACTACTTGAATTTTGAGGAAATGTGGTAAGTGGCTTTATTAAGACAAATATTTAAATACATTTAAATGCTAGTAACTTTTTTTTATACTAGAGAAAAGAAGATAGAATTTTTTTAAAAAAATTCCATTTTCGATCGAAACAATTATAAAATATTTGAGAGTAAATTTAACATGAAGGGCTTCCCTGGTGGCGCAGTGGTTGAGAATCCGCCTGCCGATGCAGGGGACACGGGTTCGTG
>NC_041218.1:35329447-35346477 GCF_002837175.3 Physeter macrocephalus
GGCCCGCGTACCACAAAAAAAAAAAAAAAAAAAAAAAAAAAAAATTTAACATGAAAATGCAGGACCCATAAAACTGAAACCGTAAATTCTACTAAAGCCCATAAAACAAGGGCAGAATAAATGAAAAGATATACCATGTCGTTGGAGGTGGTGATTTCTAATGATGGCTACAACAACAAATATCCCATCTTAAAATGTGGCATTGGCAATCCTTCCCAGCCCAGGCATCAGACTTGTGAGTGAGGAAACTTTTAAGTGACTCTACTCCTAGCCGTCATCTTCTGCAACTTCCTGAGAGACCCCAAGCCAGAGCCTTCTAGTCAAGTCACTCCCAAATTCCTAAACCACAGAAACTGAGAAATAATACCTAATAATTGTTATTTTAAGCTGGTACATTTAGGATGATTTGTTACACAGCAATAGGTAACTAATACACATGAATTGAAAGATTTACTATAACATAAAATGTACATTATCCCTCAAATTAATAAGCTAAATGCAATATAAGTAAACACCTAACAGTGCTGTGTTTTTAATAAGATAAAAATTCCTATAAAATAGTAACTTCATGAGAACTATTTAAAAAAATAAAAGTAGAGATACTTTTTTAGATATTAAAATAACCAATAAATGTATTTAATAAAAATAGAAATCTACACATATTAATTGAAGTGAATAGAGAGCCAAGAGAGAGATTCAAGTGGGTAAGGAATTTAATACATAATAAACATGATAATCCCAGTGAGAGGAGAATAATGATTAACTTCAAAATGTTGCTTGTATAAGTAGATATCCACTTGGAAGAAAATAAAGCTGGACTTAATTCCATTTTAGATAAAATAAAGCCTTGTAAATGTAAAAATAAATAAAACCTTAAAAAATACATATTTGGATAAATCTTTGTAATTAAGATAGGATAGCCAGCATATATTTTAAAAAATGATAGCGATATTTGCTATAGAAAATTAAAACTATAAAAGACAAAGTGATCATAAAGTAAAAACATGAGGAAAATATTTGTAATGCATAAGTAAGATAATATCTATAATATACCCAAAACACTTTGAGATTGATAAAATGATTACAAATGTGGTTAAATGATATGAAAAAGCAATTCAGAAAAGAGCAAATCCAAATGACCAGTTGCCAATGAAAAAATGCTCAACCTATATACAGGCCAATGCAAATTAACTGTTAATTGAATCATGGATGCTTGGAATTCAACATCAAGCAAAAAAGCACAAAGTCAGTCTCATGACGCTTATATTTTAGATGGGTGTGAAGGAGACAATATACAAATAAAAACATGCAACCCAGAGACAAGTGGTACAAAATTTAAAAATCAGGATAAAGATATAGAGCATGATGATTGGGGAGGTTGGCTATTATAGATATATTAGACTGGAAAAGCCTCTCCAATAAAGTGAATTTTTATCAGAGAGTTCAATGTGCAAGCCAGCACATAAATGGAGGCTATCACATTGCAGTTGTTAGATCGGAAAATACGAAAAGTGAGAATATTTGGTGCTAGTGGTATTCAAGCAAGTACATCCTGTTATACATTACTAGTGGAAATGTGAACTGTTTCAATCCATGTGAAAGCCTAGTAATTTCTATTACCATTGCACATGTCCTTCAACTCAGTAGTCTCATTCCAAGAAATATATCCCCCACAAAAACAACAAAAACAGCACCTTAAAGACTCATGTATGAAGGTGTTTAATAAAATATTGTTTATAGTAGTAATATAGTTTATTGTTTGTAACTCACCTCATTCTAGATAAAGTAAAGCTTTAAGTGTAAAAATAAAGGCTCAAAAATTCTAGAAGAATATATATATATATATATATATATGGATAGACTTTTTTGATTAAAATGGGATATCAGATTGTATAAAAGATAGACATATTAACTATATAAAAATTAAAATTGTATAAGGCAAAGCAATCACAAAAAAAGCTGCAGTAAGTAGTTCAATAAATCGTGGTACATCCCTACCATGGAATAGCCTGCACCTATTACAACACCTATTACAAACAATGATTTAGGTCCATACCAGTAAATATTGATAGATTTCTTTAATGTATTAGTGAGTGAAAAAGTAAGAATAAAGGGGTGTGTAAAACTATGATTCTATTTAAATGACAGGAAAAAGAAATCCAGACCCATATTTTAGGAGAAACTCTTGTTTGCTATTCATGACCTTCCTCTCATGTTGAAGGATCTCTAATTATGATTCCCAGGCAGGTAAAGTGACATCAGTAAGTAAACTTGGAAAATATAAACTGTACATATTTCACTAATATCCATCATTTTGTTTATTTGGGGCTTGAGGACTCTTAGGAGAAGTTGTGCTGGTCTGCAACTCCAGGGGCAGCTGTTGGCCATGGAGAAGGCCATTGCTAAGCCACTATGCCGCTTTTGTCATGGAGTGAGCCTGCCCATGGGGAGGGCTAATTCTCCAGTCTCTACTCCTCTGTACCCTAAATCTAACAGGGCAGGCCTTTGCCTTCCCCAGAGACACACAAGGTGGGGAACTGGCCCCAGCTGAACAGCACCTCCTACTGGGTGGTTAAGTCAGCCTGAATCTGAAACAACAGATCCATTTGGCTTTCACATTCTCCAGTTTAGCCTTGTATAAAAATGACATTGTTGTCCTCCATTTGCTACTTCTTTTGTTGTATTTCTCATTTTGTTTAGAACATAGGCAGTGCAAAGAGGAGTTATTATTCAACTCCCATCAAAGATAGAAGGACCATATACAATACTTATATATGATTATGTGCTCATAGATAAGGGGATGGGGACTGCACACCAAGTGATTAATATTTGATATAGCATTGGAAGGAGGAGAGATGACTGTGAAGAAACTGAGGAGGGAAAAGCTAAAAGTAAAAAATGCTATACTTTTTTTTCACATAATTTAAGAATAAATGTACAATGTATTCCTATTTGGGGGATATATTAATGACTGTGTATATATGAAAGATGCTTGAAAAGTTTCATCACTACAGAATTAATGGTGGCATCTAATGGTGGCAGGATTTCTTTCATATAACTTCTGAATATTGTTTGGTCTCTTTATAATATACATATTTTAAATTTTATTGAAGTATAGTTGATTTACAATGTTGTGTTAGTTTCAGGCATACAGCAAAGTGATTCAGTTATACGTATACATATATTCATCCTTTTTCAGATTCTTTTCTCATATAGGTTATTATAGAATATTGAGTAGAGTTCCCTGTGCTATATAGTAGGTCCTTGTTGGTCTGTCTATCTTATTTATATATAGTAGTGTATGTATGTTAACCTTAAGCTCCTGATTTATCCCTCCCCCCACCCCATGTTTCCCCTTTGGTAACCATAAGCTTGTTTTCGTAGTCTGTAATTCTGTTTCTGTTGTGTAAATAAGATAATTGTATCATTTTTTAAAAATTAGATTCCATATATGAGTGATATCATATGATACTTGTTTTTCTCTGCCTGATTTACTTCACTTAGTATGATAAATCTCTAGGTCCATCCATGTTGCTGCAAATAGCATTATTTCATTCTTTTTTATGGCTGAGTAATATTCCATTATACATATTTACTACATCTTCTTTATACATTCCTCTGTCAATGGACATTTAGGTTGCTTCCACGTCTTAGCTATTGTAAATAGTGCTGGAATAAACATTGAGGTGCATGTATCTTTTCTATTATGTTTTTTTTCCAGATATATGCCCAGGAGGGGATTGCTGGATCATATGGTAGTTCTATTTTTAGTTTTTTAAGGAACCTCCATACTGTTCTCCATAGTGGTTGTACCAGTCTACACTCCCACCAACAGTGTAGGAGGGTTCCCTTTTCTCCACACCCTCTCCAGCATTTATTGTTTGAAGATTTTTTGATGAGGCCATTCTGACTGGTGTGAGGTGACACCTCACTGTAGTTTTGATTTGCATTTCTCTCATAATTAGCCATGTTGAACATCTTTTTATGTGCTTTTTGCCCATCTCTATGTCTTCTTTGGAGAAATGTCTATTTAGATCTTCTGCCCATTTTTTGATTGGGTTGTTTTTTTTGACATAGAGCTGTATGAGCTGTTTATATATTTTGGAGATTAATCCCTAGTTGGTCGCATCATTTATAAATATTTTCTCCCATTCTACGGGTTGTCTTTTCGTTTTGTTTATGGTTTCCTTTGCTGTGCAGAAGCTTTTAAGTTTAATTAGGTCCCACTTGTTTATTTTTATTTTCATTACTCTAGGAGGTGGATCCAAAAAGATATTGCTGTGATCTGTGTTGAAGAGTGTTCTGTGTATGTTTTCCTCTAAGAGTTTTATAGTGTCCAGCCTTACATTTAGGTCTTTGATCCATTTTGAGTTTATTTTTGTGTATGGTGTTAGAGAATGTTCTAATTTCACTCTTTTACATGTAGCTGTCTAGTTTTCCCAGCACCACTTATTGAAGAGACTGTCTTTTCTCGATTGTATATTCTTGCTTCCTTTGTCATAGATTAATTGACCACAGGTGTGTGGGTTTATTTCTGAGCTTTCTATCCTGTTCCATTGATCTATATTTCTGTTTTTGTGCCAGTACCATACTGTTTGATTACTGTAGCTTTGTAATTGAAACAGTGATTTAAAAACTTCCTACACACAAAAGTCCAGGAGCAGATGACTTCACAGGTGAACTCTATCAAACACTTAGAGAAGAGTTAACACCTACACTTCTGTAAATCTTCCAAAACATTGCAGAGGAAAGAACACTCCCAAAATCATTCTATGAGGCCACCATCAGTCTGATACCAAAACCAGATAAAGATACCACAAAAAAAGAAAATTACTGTCCAATATCACTGATGAACATAGACAGAAAAATACTTAACAAAATACTAGCAAACTGAATCCAACAATACAGTAAAAGGATCATACACCATAATCAAGTGGGATATATCCCAGGGATGCAAGGAATCTTCAATATCCGCAAATCAATCAATATGATACACCACATTAACAAACTGAAAGAATAAAAACCACATGATCATCTCAATAGATGCAGAAAAAGCTTTTGACAAAATTCAACACCCATTTACGATAAAAACTTTCCAGATAGAGGGCATAGCGGGAACTTACCTCAACATAATAAAAGCCACATATGACAAACCCACAGCTAACCTCATTCTCAATGGTGAAAAGCTGAAAGCATTTCCTCTAAGATCAAGAACAAGGCAAGGAAGTCCACTGTCGCCACTTTTATTCAACATAGTTTTAGAAGTCCTAGACACAGCAATCAGAGACGAAAAAGAAATAAAAGTAATCCAAATGGGAAAAGTGGAAATAAAACTGTCACTGTTTGCAGATGACGTGATGCTATACATAGAAAATCCCTAAAGATACAACGAGAAAACTACTAGAGCTCATCAGTGAATTTGGTAAACGTGCAGGATACAAGATTAATAAACAGAAATCTCTTGCATTCCTATACACTAACAATGAAAGATCAGAAAAAGAAAATAAGGAAACAATCCCATTTACCATCACATCAAAAAGCATATAATACCTAGGAATAAACCTACCTAAGGAGACAAAAGACCTGTACTCTGAAAACTGTAAGACACTGATGAAAGAAATGGAAGATGACACAAACAGATGGAAAGATATACCATGCTCTTGGATTGGAAGAATCAATATTGTCAACATGACTATACTATCCAAGGCGATCTACAGATTCAATGCAGTCCCTATCAATTTACCAGTGGCATTTTTTCACAGAACTAGAACAAAATATATTTTAATTTGTATGGAAACACAAAAGACCCCGAATAGGTGAAGCAATCCTGAGAAAGAAAAACGAAGCTGGAGGAATCAGGATCCCTGACTTCAGACTGTAATACACATGTATTTTTCATATTGTCAGGAAAAAAAATGTTACTTATATATGCCCTGTGAGATTTAAGGTACAGACGAGGGGAACCAATACTCCCCGTGGGTAGGCTTGCTACAAGAGGGAGAGGTATGAGGGTTGACATTTACATTAAAAAAATTTTTTTTTATTGTATACAAATAAACATTTCAGTGTGAATTTAAGGTTAGGAAGGGTATTATATTATTCAAACATAATTTATTCTTAATCGTGTAGTTTGGACTCATTGACTCAAATTCTGTTAAGCTGGGTTAGACAAAGGTGGCTAGACATATTTGAGGTGGAAAAGCGGAGAAAGGGTGAATGGTGTATATAACATACATTGTAGCTTTGGAGTTAGCAGTTTATGTCCTGGCTAGACCCATTTCAAATATATCTGAGCAACAATGGAGATGCTAATTCTATTGGCAGGAGAATAAATGTTGTAATGCCAATAGTGGTGGGAAGGGGATAGCATGCAATGGCAGATTGGGCAGCCTCACAAAAACCAAAGCAGGACTCCCTTGGTAAGCCTTTGAAATCTTGTCCCAAGGGGCACAACACATTTCTGGTTGACCGTAAGCTTGGCTCTTAAGTCTAATGGGTTAAACGAAAATATTAATCAGGGACAGGTGAGCATAAGGGACTCTTCTGTTCACTTTCTACAAATTTATTTCCTCTGACTTAATGCCTAAGATAAGGACATTTGCCAGTCTGATCAAAGACTGTTCAGCATATTTATCAAGCGTGAGTTTACAAGGGCTACTGTGCTCTAAAGGCCGACACTCAATGCAGAACTCTCTCTTCCTTCTTCCTGCTGAGTTGACCCAGGATGGCAGGGCTGTCCTCTGTGAGGTGAACCTGCCAAGTAGCTTCTTTCTTGCCTCCTCCAAGCATTCAGCTGGATAGGAAGTCAGACCAGATTCTGCTCTGCAGACATAACCTTTACTCTCCTTTCTCAATTTAGGTAGGCCAACCTGAGAGTACAGATCCCAAGTTTAATTTGCAGAACGAGGAGAATAGATGCCCTTACTTAGGTCTATAGCCTATGCTACATACGACTGTGCCACTATTAATAAAGTGTAACATTGATTCCATTTTTCTATTGTACTTAGTTTCCTCAGGAACTCTGAAGAGATATAAGTGATTGGAAGGGCAAAATTTGAATATTCTTGGATCCCAAGTTGTAATATTATCAAAATACTTAAAAAATATCATCCCTAAATTCTAACAGTATAGGAGGCCTACTGGAGTGAGAGGATAGTTTTTTCACCCAGGTTTAAAGCATCAACTTCAAAATACCAAGGTAATATTAAAATGTTAAAATCAGAATAGATGCCACCTGACTTGACAATAGTTTGTATATTAAAAAGCCTGAAGATTTTAGTTGAATCTAAGATATATAACTGGTCAAATACTTGCCAAGTTAGTCAGTGCAATATTGGATGAATCGAAACACAGTGCCCTAGAAAAAGAGATAAATTTTCACTGTTATCTTCAAAACTACACGTTTAATTTTTTTTTTTTTTTTTTTTTGTGTGGTATGGGGGCCTCTGTCTGCCGTGGCCTCTCCCGTTGCGGAGCACAGGCTCCGGACGCGCAGGCTCAGCGGCCATGGCCCACGGGCCCAGCCGCCCCGCGGCATGTGGGATCCTCCCAGACCGGGGCGCGAACCCGGTTCCCCTGCATCGGCAGGCGGACGCGCAACCACTGCGCCACCAGGGAAGCCCCACGTTTAATTTTTTACTTTTAATTTTAATCATATCGTTGACCTCGTGGAAATACATGAAGAAGGGCTTGTTTAGCTTGTAATAGCTTAGAAATCAATTCGTGAGTGTTGTGTTAGAGGAATTAGGGCTCTTTTTCCCAGTGGAAAAGGGGATGTGGTAACATCAGGGCAAAGGTTTGAAGGGCCACCATTGAAAAATGGTTTACTTAATATAGCCCCCAAAGATCAATGGATAGCAGTTTAATCACCAGAATTTTCTTAATACAAAGAACTTTCTAATAATTGTAGATCCTAAGGAATGGAATAAGCTCTTGCTAAGTTAGGATTTCTCAGGATCTCTCTTACACAGTGGCTCTCAGGGGGATAAAGTGTGTGTGTGTGTGTATGCACACGTGTGTGAGTATAACATAAGTCCGTTCTGCATTTTACTGATAATTTACCATAAAGCCATAAAATAGGTCATAGCTTTTGGCAAATTCTGTATAGCCAACTGATTTTTACACAATTCTTTTTATAATTTTTGCCAAACAGTTATAATCCATATCCAACCCATGGTCACAGTTGTCAAACTGATGTAGTTCCAACTTGAATGTTGCTTGATAATTTCATTTACATTTATGAATAAGAAAACAGTGAAACAATGAACAAATATTCATAGAAATGTATTCATTAAATCAGAATTTCATTCATTCATCAGTGATGTGAACGACTACTTTGCTGAGTTGGATGATAGTTTTCAAATACTAGAAAACTATCTCCTCAACTTTTTGTACTATTCACAATGTAACAGCTACAAATATAACAGTTGTTAAATTTAATCTGCATTGTTGACATTTCTCCATTACTTTATTAAACCCAGACAATCCACAAAACAGTAAACCAAGCCCTGATCTGTAGTGTTTACCAATTTCCAAGGTGTAATTACTTCCACCATGGCTAATTTCAAGTTACAACATAAAATCACTGAACAGAGAGCGGAAAGATAAATGTAGTAGCACGCCATTAGAAATATTTTCACCATATAGGTACAAGAGACGTAAATAACCTCAAAAACATATATAATAGTTCAAGGTAGTAAAATAATTAGGATGTTATCACTTTTTAGTATTTACTACTTTTGTTTTTAATTAATTCATGAATTTGTATAATTTAAATTTTTAATAACGGACATACTTAACAACTGGCTTGTAAAATTCCTGGTAATCTAGCTATCACTTCTTCTGGGCTGGAACAAGCTGATTCCAGCATAACACTGGGATAGTAGCACTCTCTGTACATAAAAATTTAATCATGTACAGACCAAAACATAGATTTAAATGGAAAACAAAGTGCACAGAAAGTGTAAGGAAGCAATCTACCTATTACTGAACTTATGAGAACTAGTTAAAACTTATTTCCTCTTTGAATATCTGTATTAGTGTATTTGTCCACTAGCCTTATTAATTTTTTTTAAAATCACACACACACGCATATAATGGCATCAAAGAATTATAGGTGTAAGGTTTAGGGAAAGGATTCTAAGTAGCTAGTTGTAAAATATTATAAAAGAAAAAAATCAAAAATCAACATTTCCCACACCCTAAATAGAGTACCAGTGCTAAATAGTAGACTATCTGAACTACTAATTTGAAGTGTACAATAGGCAATTTAAGAAAAATCACATTCCTAAGTTTAGTAAGCCTACTTATACTGCGTCATTTCCACACAAATTGCTAAAAGAGAAAAATGCCAAATTAATAACTAAAATACATTACATCTTCACATTTTGGGATTTTCTTTGCCCCAAATTTTTAAAATATTACAAAAAATTTAATAAGCAATATATTTTTAAATTAAATCCCTACCTTTTACCATTTTCCATTTCGGTAACTAAGAAAATGGATTTCAAATGTGACTGGAACTCCTATAAATCTAAATAAGATTTGTTGGCCTGTCCTAGGCATAAATGTAAGTTTGGTCATAGGTGTTTCAGAGGTACGCAGTACAAATATGTTCACTTTTAAACTAGATTTTTGATAGAATGTAAACTCAGAGAAATATGTATAAATTCAGATCAAATCACATAAATTAATGCAGTAGACACAGCAGGAATTATGTGAGAATTAAATTAACAATACCTGTTGTATTTTAAGTGTTTGATAAGCTTTATTGATGATCATTAATTTATCAAATGAAAATGCTAAATTCTTTTTGAAATGGTACTAAAATTCAAATTTTACAGTTTTACCTTGGAGTCATTCTACTACTAGCTTCAGCATAGCATGTTGCCATAATTTAGGGAAATAAGACTGAAAGTCCAAAGGCAGCTAAAACTAAATCCACTTTTTACCTTCATGCTCACATGGAATCTACTTTACTTATATTCTTATATTAACATATTTTCATCATCTTAAAAAACTTAACTAGATCTAAAAATGATGGAAATTTGAAGCATTAACCTACATTTTTATGTTTTCAGTCTCATATGGCATGCATTCCAATTTATGTTTTCTCCAGCTACGTTTAGTTTTTCTATTGTATTTACTCACCTTACGAGGTTTTGAAAAGCTTGACAGCTATTAAAATAGAGAATATCAAGAAGGTTAGTTAGTGCCCTTATTAAAATCCGAGAAGTCATTGAAATACAAAGGAAAAAATTGGAATTGTTTTATTCCTGCTCAGTTTACTAAGAAGCATCAGATTTTGGTAGAGATTTATATTTTAAGTAGTATTTTACATATCTGTTCCATTTTTTTGTGTGTATAATGGTATTTTGGACTACTTGAACTTGTCAACTTTAAAACTGGTTTCTTTGAAAATACCCAAAGAGCTAACTGCTTGGCTCCTTTAAATGTGGAATGATACTGCACAATTCTTATAAATGTTAAATGCCACTATCATTTCTCCTCTAGAAAATTAATTTTTATATGCAACTTCAGTTGATGTCATTTGTTCAAATTTGCCACAAATTTTAATTTTTGGATGACTCGAATGACAAAAGCCTATTTTTTTAAAGTGAAGCTTTAAATCATCTAAAAATAAATATACACAAACATATATGAAACACCCATGCACACACTTCTAGCGTTTGAAGTATCCTATACTTCCTAATTCTTAAGAGGTTTTCACACCTTGAAAAGTATTTTTATTTTCTGTTTTGTTCTCCACTATTATTAGAATTTGATACATGAGACTCAAATACTGCTTTCAACTTTTTAAGAACCTTTGGTTTCTACAGACTTGAGTTACCTTATTATACAATTTATTGAAGGCTAATAATTATTAGGACATGTGGTAGGCGGTTATCACAAGTAACTTCACCCTACTGGCTCTATGTACAAGCTGCAGTAGGGCAAATGGTACAATTAGAGGCACATTCTTTGGTGCATAACAATAGAAGTCTAGTGACACTGCAAGATTAAGAAAAGGCTAAAACATCTTTAAAACTACTCATTACCACCAGTCAAAATGTGCATATTTGACCTTTATGGTAATCAGAAGACTCTCTGCTTATGCAGTAGGCGGCTAAATAATCGTCACTTTCGACACAGTTTTCCTTGAAGTGACCTAAGGGTTAACAGGGTTGATCCTGAAGCTGACACAGACATTGAATCAACTCATCAGCGGTCACAGTGAAAGGCTACCATCTTCATCACCTAGGTTACAGTGACAGGATAAAAAGAGTGTTGCAGATTTTTCTGGGCAAGAGACAGTAGGACTTAAATGTTGACTGCTCTGTACATTTCAAAGGTTACAAAATTACCTGGAAACCTCTCCCTGATGTGCAGATTCACTCTGTGGTATGATAGTCATGCAAGTTGCATCAAAAATAATTGCTTAGTTTATTACCTTGTTGTCTTATTATATTAGCACCTCCTGCTAAATTCAGAAATCTCTTACTCTTGATGTCGCTTCTTCCCTATAGGTCTACTATTAACCCTACTCATTCTTTCTTTTAAAGGTGGTGGTTTTTTTTTTTTTTTAATTAATTAATTATTTTTTGGCTGCGACTGGTCTTTGTTGCTGAGCGTGAGCTTTCTTTTTAGTTGCGGCGAGTGGGGGCTGCTCCTCGTTGTGGTGCACAGTCTTCTCATTGCAGTGGCTTCTCTTGTTGTGGAGCACAGGCTCTAGGCGCAAGGGCTTCAGTAGTTGTGGCACATGGGCTCAGTAGTTGTGGCTCGCGGGCTCTAGAGCGCAGGCTCAGTAGTTGTGGCGCACGGGCTTAGTTGCTCCAGGGCATGTGGGATCTTCCCGGACCAGGGGTTGAACCCGTGTCCCCTGCATTGGCAGGCGGATTCTTAACCACTGTGCCACCAGGGAAGCTCAGCACTACTCATTTTAATTTGACTATATTAACAGTTGCAATGGAGAATCTCAAAGCTAAATTATCTCCAAGTAAGATGAAATCTACACAGTGACTAGTGCTAATGTTACAAATCTAACATCAGAAAAAAAAAAAAACCTTAATCATATGGAATAAATTAAAATCTTCCCTCAATGTCCCTCCCTTAAATGGTACACCTGACGATCTAGATATCTGTAGCAGAAATGGTTGTAATTCTTGAATATTGGACACTTAAAATCAAGTGAAACTAATTTTTGTGCTGGAAAGCTTGCCATTCTCGAGTTTTCATAGTAAAACATCATATGAAGTAACTGCAAGATAATTATGTCATAGATGTTATTTCCCTGGTGGTTTTGGAGGCAGACAATGTTCCTTGTAGAAACAGAATAATTTAATAGTCATCAAAATTGCAGGGGGATAAAAACTTTTTCAAAGGTAACCCAAATAATATTTTTTTAAGGCGTAAAGCACAAAGTTCCCCAATATTCGTGGCTTGGTCGGCACCTTAAAGTAGTCATTCATAATTCCCCCTAATGTATACAGTATTAATCTATGTGTACCTAGGAAATCTGGCTACTTCCTGTACTTCAAAGTCGTTGCCTTTGCTATGAGACCTAGAAAGTGCTTCAGGATTCATTATGACATGTGGAAAATATAAGCAATAAGGCATGACAGGGAGTGTGGTTATCATAAGATAATCACACCCCTGGGTCATTACAAAGCAAGAGGTGCTGTGGCTCACCCCTTATTCCCCCTGGGGTGTGATTACAGCACTATAAGCACACTTCATGCCTTTTCCTTACTGCTTTTATGAAAAGTCTTTTTTGAGAAGAAAAACTGACCTCTTTCTTTCTTTTCTTTCCTTTCCTTTCCTTTTCTTTCTTTTCTCTTCCTTCCTTCCTTCCTTCCTTCCTCCCTCCCTCCCTCCCTCCCTCCCTCCCTCCCTTCCTTCCTTCTTAAAGAAGACAAAGTTGGCAGTTTTCAACACTAATAGTGGTTTCAGCTAAGTCAGATACGTTATATGTATTCAACGGTCCCTTTAAAATATACAGCTGCCAAGGCCAATCACAATTCATCACTTTAAGACAGAACCCATTCGGTGGTTGTATGTTTAAATGATTCAATTGTAAGAAAAAAGTGTGCCATGATCAGAAAAAGTCTAATATCTAGGAGCAACTGTTGGAAGAAACAATTCGTTTCAAAAGTTATTTTTTCCAAAATGATAGACTCAGAAAAGGTTTACAGACATGATTAAGCAAAATGCCTCCTAACATAGTTGACAGACCAAGCATTGGGCAGTAAGGTATTCATAATTGCTGATTTTCCCCCATTTAGTCCCCCACCCAAATTCAGGTGACAGCTCAATTTGGGGTGCTAGATTAGACACCAAATCCCATGGCTGTCATTCAAACTGTAGCCTAAGGGCCCTATTGTGATCTTGCAGATGTACAGATTCTTGTCATATATGTCTTCCATTACCTAACACTAGTTCCTTTTGCTTTATCCAATATTCTACCACCTAAAGACAGACATAACCTCAAGTAATAATCCTCATGTAAAATCCAAATAATAATTGTGTTATGGAATTATATTCTTCGCATACATTTGAAACACTTCATAAAATTCCTCTGTGAAAGAAAGTAGATATTATTATTCCCATTTCATAGAAAGGTAAGACAGGTATAGAAAAGCTAAATTATGTGACTGCTTCAGTTAGCTTCAAAGCTGGTATCCTAATTCCAAGGATGAACACATTGAAGAAGAAAAATGAGAGCATTTACAGTAAATGATCATGGGCAAATATTTCAGCTTCAGTTTCCTCCTCTGTGAAATAAAATTGTTAAAGTAGACGGTCTACATAGTACATTTCAAACCTGTCATTTTTAGGATTACTTTTTTTGTGGAATAGTATTAACAGTCATGGAACAGTTAACATCAGGAAGTTGGCTCCATCCTCAGAGACTGAATCTTCAGATAGTTAGTAGTTTGATAAACACAAGGCATGTCGTTAATGAGTGAGGGAATAGGTGAGAGCATAAATCACTGAAAATAAGAGCAATCTGACTTTGACATCTGTTACCACTCTATTCATCATTGATTTATCTGATTTGACAGATGAAGTGGTAAATGTTTTCACTTTTGCCATTCATGATTAGAAAAGAGGATCTACTTGAAAAAAAATGATCTGATTTAGGACAGATATCTATAGTAACTAGAGTCCCAAAGTGGAACCTCGAATAAATTCCTGAATGATTTGTAAGAGAGCACAAATGCAACACTACAGTTAGAATAACTTGGAGGAGGTATTCTACTGTTAGATATTAATTGTAATATCTCTACTGATTTTGAAAGGGACCCATGTGTAAACAAAAGATATTCAACATCACTTGGTCAGCTCTTTCTATTTTCACAAAGAAAATTTAGATGTGTTTTTTTTTATCGGATTTGAAGGCAAGCATGCCCTCTTTACCAAGATCACTCCTCACTATTCTCAAGAAGGAAAAAATTATTTTTGGCACACATTGGAGAAGGGAAATAGGGAGTCACCTTCTATTGGTCATTTTTGATTCTGAATGAAGTACTGGAGATAAATGGTTGATTAGTCATCACTGTTTATAATCTATTTACTATGTAAGTGTTCTGTCCACTGTGGGTGTCCTGGCATAGACAATGTGCATTTGTGGGCAGTCCTCCATTTTACTTGACTTTTAGGCATTAGTAAAACTTCACAGGGGGCTGTTACTTCTTCCCTGAGCCCCCACTAGCAGAACACACATATTCCTTTTTATATTATGTCTTCTTTCATAGATTATAAAATACCCCTCCATTATTATTTTTACAGAGAATACCCAAACCTTCTAGAATACCATCTCTACCTATAGCTAAGGGGCCCTGGGTTTGGGTTTTGTGATCCATCTTCTCCATTGCTAGGTTTTCCGTATCACAGGGGTTTTGTTTGGTGGGTGGGTGGTTTATTTATTTATTTATTTATTTAATTTTTATTCATCTATTTATTTATTGTTTGGCTGCATGGGGTCTTCGTTGCTGCACGCGGGCTTTCTCTAGTTGCGGCGAGTGGGGGCTACTCTTCATCGCGGTGCACGGACTTCTCATTGCAGTGGCTTCTCTTGTTGTAGAGCATGGGATCTAGGTGCGTGGGCTTCAGTAGTTATGGCATGCAGCCTCAGTAGTTGTGGCTCGTGGGCTCAGTAGTTGTGGCACACGGGCTTAGTTGCTCTGCAGCTTGTGGGATCTTCCCAGACCAGGGCTTGAACCTGTGTCCCCTGCATTGGCAGGTAGATTCTTAACCACTGCACCACCAGGGAAGTCCCTGGTTTGGTTTTTTAAATCATAATTTGGCACAGAACACTTCCGTGTATTCCTAGCTTCTCCCACCAAGCCAATTGTCTTTGCTACCCTTTCTGGAAGCATCTCCCAATTTCACAAACATCTCTGTTGTTACACCTCTGAGTTGGGGATCCTCCACCTCTTCATGAGGAAAGAGAGACATGAAGGAGGGACCCCAAATCTGACACAATCACTTTTCCTTGCCTGAAGGCACAGCCCTTTCTCCCTCTCTCATTTGCTTTGTAGTAGGATGGTGAAATATTGGCTCTACCTGTTTTGTGGGAACACTTACTCTACACTCACTTTATTAGGTTATTTTGCATTGCAGTGGATAGTTCTCCTCTAAAATTAGAAATCCTCTGATAATCCTCTAAAATTAGAAGCTGAAGCAGTCAAGCCTTTTATTCTCAGCTATAAACTATGTCCAGTTACCCTCCACTTAATCTTTTGAGGCAGAAGTTAAACTTGGGGTAACAGAAAAAATCTCCACAGGCTTCATATTCCATGTATTGCCATGATAGGAAATGAGGCCTGCTTAGTATCAGCCTGGGCGAACTGCAAGAATCTTCGGTGTTGGCTAATTAATCACTGAGTCCTAAGTCTGTAATGGACCAGCAGGCCCCTAAGAGGCTACTAATCTGTATAATCATAACAACTTTAGATGTAGGAACACAGAGGCCCAACAGGATAATAAAGTGCCAGAGTCCCTCACCCATATTACAGGCTTAAGTCAGTTTACATACTTAGATCCCCTTGAACAAAATAGGTTCAAGTGGGGCTGCATCAATTGCACTGAAGAATGGAAAACACCCAGACCTTTCAGAATTGTCTACCTGGATCTGAACAATCCAGAATCCCAATATACAGCACTGGTTAGAATGTACATTCACCAGAGTCAGGTAAGAAATGGAATTTCAACCTGGATTATTTTTTTTAAAAGGTAACAATGAAAGCTAATTTGAATGCAGAGAATGAACCAGTACTATTTGTAGAAGTACATATTGTTTTTATCACTTTGAGAAAGAAATTTGCATTGTGTATTGAATATCTTTTAAAAAGTTTACACCTCTGAGCATTTAATCATACCTCCTGTAGTAGTGATTTGAAATCACAAATAACATTTTAACTCACAAAGATAATACTAAAAGTACTTATATTTAAAATCATTTGAAAATGCCATAAATGGTTAATGACCCAACAATAGTATATCTATATTAAATACTGTGATTCTACAATTTGCAGGGAAACACAAAAGACCCCAAATAGCCAAAGCAATCTTGAGAAAAAAAAAACGGAGCTGGGGGAACCAGGCTCCCTGACTTCAGACTATACTACAAAGCTACCGTAATCAAGACAGTATGGTACTGGAACAAAAACAGAAATATAGATCAATGGAACAGGATAGAAAGCCCAGAGATAAACCCACGCACATATGGTCACCTTATCTTTGATAAAGGAGACAAGAATATACAATGGAGAAAAGACAGCCTCTTCAATAAGTGGTGCTGGAAAAACTGGACAGCTACATGTAAAAGAATGAAATTAGAACACTCACTAACCACCATACACAAAAATAAACTCAAAGAGGATTAAAGACCTAAATGTAAGGCCAGACACTATAAATCTCTCAGAGGAAAACATAGGCAGAACACTCTGACATAAATCACAGCAAGATCCTTTTTGACCCACCTCCTAGAGAAATGGAAATAAAAACAAAAATAAACAAATGGGACCTAA
>NC_041218.1:35347116-35350131 GCF_002837175.3 Physeter macrocephalus
TATTTACAATATCCAGGACGTGGAAGCAACCTAAGTGTCCATCGACAGATGAATGGATAAAGAAGATGTGGCACATATATACAAAGGAATATTACTCAGTCATAAAAAATGAAATTGAGTTATGTGTAGTGAGGTGGATGGACTTGGAGACTGTCATACAGAGTGAAGTAAGTCAGAAAGAGGAAACAAATACCGTATGCTAACACATTTATATGGAATCTAAAAAAAAAAAAGGTTCTGAAGAACCTAGGGGCAGGACAGGAATAAAGATGCAGGTGTAGAGAATGGACTTGAGGACACAGGGAGGGGGAAGGGTAAGCTGGGACGAAGTTAGAGAGTGGCATTGACATATATACACTACCAAATGTAAAATAGCTAGCTAGTGGGAAGCAGTCGCATAGCACAGGGAGATCAGCTAGGTGCTTTGTGACCACCTAGAGTGGTGGGATAGGGAGGGTGGGAGGGAGATGGAAGAGGGAGGGGATATGGGGATATAGGTATACGTATAGCTGATTCACTTTGTTATGCAGCAGCAACCAACACAACAGTGTAAATCAATTATACTCCAATAAAGATGTTAAAAAATAAAATACTGTGACTCTAGAAGGTAATTATTAAAACTTTTAAACTATACTATTTATTAAATGAAAAAGCAGAATATAAAATTATTTATGAAGTCTGATTGCAGCTGTATAAGAAATACATAAAAAATAATGCTCCAAGTTTTGGCAGTAGTTATCTTTAATATAACTATTAATATAATTATGGCTATTAAGGGCAAAACCTTTTCCTTGTTTTCCTTTTTCTACTCTCTACAATGTCTGATATATTTCTGAAACTTTAAAATTTATTTTTAATGAGTAAAGGACCATAAGAATGTAGATGATTTTAATATATTTTTATTAATACAATCTAGAACATGAAATAAACCATATGTTTTAATTACTCAAGCAAATATCACATTCTGCAAATCTGTAACAATGTTTGCCTCATTCTGTGTTGATGCACATTAGTAAAATGCCTCTGGGTTCCATAACCAACTGTATGTTTCTATAATTTTTCCCAGAGATGATAACAACCATACCTAAAAACATGGTATGACAGAACCACATGAACTTTGATGCTAATCCCAGTTAGCATATACTCTGTACTCATTCATGAAGTATGAGTCATAAAGGAAACACATATATCACATATATACATATTTTTATGTAAAAATGTGCTATTAAAATAGAAATCCACTAATGAAAATTCAGTGAAGCTGTTCTAGTAAAGGAAGTAGTCATTGTAGTGGTAATATAAATTGGTTTGATCCTTTTGGAAAAAAATTAGATGGTATATAACAATAACTATGAGAACATACTTCTGAACTTTTGCTTCCAGCCCTGAGAAAGTAACAGAATTCTGACTTATCTTCTCATCATAAAAAAAACTAGAACACTGGAAAAATATGTGAGACAACTATTTCAGACAATAAGCGGGCAGTGCAGGACTAAGATTTCTGGAAAAGAGTATCCATGAGGTAAGCTCTGTGATCATCCTAGCTTTCTGCCTAGAGGCAGTGTTCAGATTCAGTCTCAGGGGAGAGAAAATCAAAGTCCAGTGGTCCCTCTGAATTGAGAAGACAGAGACTGGATTTCAGGAAGGATAAGGTAGCTACAAATGGTGGAACTGAGTATCCTAGAGAATAGAGGTAAGGAGAGAAAGAGTTAAAGGAATAGGAAAATGGGTCCCTTTGAGTCTTTGTCTATATACTGATCTGTACATGCATTGGGAGAAATTTTATTTTTTTAATTTTAATTTTTTTTTTTTTTGTGGCACATGGGCCTCTCACCATTGTGGCCTCTCCCATTGCAGAGCACAGGCTCCGGACATGCAGGCTCAGCGGCCATGGCTCATGGGCCCAGCTGCTCCGTGGCATGGGGGATCCTCCTGGACTGGGGCATGAACCCGTGTCCCCTGCATCAGCAGGCAGACTCTCAACCACTACGCCACCAGGGAATCTCCCGGGAGAAATTTTAAAAGGCCAAGCAAAAGAACAAAATCTGGGAGAAGAACAATTTCTGGGGATCTAGAAGCCAAACAGTTCCTAGAGGTTACACAAAGGAATCATTTGAGTTCCAATCCAACAAAGTGAATGTATGGGACATTAAATAGAGATTTAAGAAGAATATACACTAAATATAGAGAAAAGTTACTGTAGAGCTGTCTTCAGAAGGCTTCAAACAAAGCTTAGAAAGAATCAAATTAATCTTCAAGCATGTTAATGTCCAGCCAGAAAAATGACATTACTCTTTAAAATCTAGTACCTTCAACATAAAATTTACAACATCCAGCATACAATTAAAAATTACTTCACATGCAAAGAAGCAGGAAAATGTTGCCCAAATTCGGAGTAAACTCAGTCATTAGAAACAAACCCAGAAAAGACTGAGAGGACTAAATTAAAGAGATGTTGAAAGATCTATGATAAATATACCCATTATGCCCAAGAATTGAGGCAAACAAGAACATAATGAGGAGAGAAATATGAAGCATAAAAGAGAAACAAGTGGAAGTTCTATGAATGAAAAATGAAATATCTGAAATGAAAAATTTGTTAAGAGCAGAACAGACCTTGCAGCAGTAATGACCACTGAACTTGAAGGTATAGCAATACAACTAACAAATAAACCGGAAACAGAAAGCAGACTGAAAACAAAAAATGGTGTAAAGGATTAGTGACCCCTGAGATAACACCAAGTGGTCTAATATGTACTGGGAGTCCCATGAAGGGGAAGGAATAGAGAATAAATATTTGAAGGATTAATGGCTGAAATTTTTCCAAAGTTGATTAAAATAATAAACATATAGATCCAAGAAGCTCAGTGAACTCCAAGCGGAGTTAGAGACAAAGAAAATTACATCACAATCAAAGTGCTTTTAAAACATACTGAAGGGCTTCCCTGGTGGCGCAGTGGTTGAGAGCCCGCCCGCCAATGCAGGGGACACGGGTTCGTGCCCCGGTCTGGGAGG